>NW_006408885.1:22490-23865 GCF_000296735.1 Chrysochloris asiatica | reverse complement strand
TCAAAACATCTTAAAGGGAATTCTTTAGACTGAGAACCAACAAGAACAAACAACAGCCAGAGATTGACATATGTGGAAACACTACCCAGGACTCTGTCAAGTGATGGGAGAGTCCAGAGCAGCACAAAAAAATCAGAGGAGTATCTGGGAGATCAGACTATGATCAAAACAACTACAATCTGAAAGAAGGGGTAAAATAGAGAGACAGAGATCCAAGTGGTGAGGCAGTTAGGTAGATTTCAGAATAAAACAAACTGTTTAAAAGGAGGAAAAAGTTAATAGAATATACGGTAATCTAAAAGAAAATTAGTACTTCACAACATATCAAGAAAAGGAAAATCCAGAAAATACATGGAAACACTAAAACTATGACAGCACAATACACACATTCTTTCCCAGTGCAGAGGGCACATTCTCCAAAATAGGCCATGTGTTAGGCCACAATACAAGCATCCATGAATTTTAAAACATCAAAGTACTATAAAGCATCTTCTCAGATCACAATGCTTTAATATTACAAATCAATGGAAAGATCAAGGAAATAAAGTTATATACATGGAAACTGACTAGCATGCTGCTTAAAAGCCACTGGGTAGTAGAATAAATGGTGAAACTTTTAAATTCCTAGAAACACTTGAGAATGAAAACAACATACCAAAATCTTTGGGACACAGGAAAAACAGTACTGACAGGACAATTTATAGTAATAAAGCCTCACACCCAAATAGAAGTACCAAAATCAACAGTTTAACACAAGAGCTCCAACAATTAGAAAAAGACCACCAAAGTAAACCTATAATCACCAGAAGAAAAGGAATAATAAAGATTAGAGCAGAAATAAAAAATACAAAACAGAAAAACTACAGAATCAACAAGAAGCTGGTTTTTCAAAAGAATTAACAAAATTGACAAATCACTGAAACCTAACAAAATAAAAGTGGGAGAAGATACAAATAATATGTGTAAGAAACCACACTGGTGACATCACAACAGAACCAATGGAAATAAAAAAGATAACATTATGAAGAGGTGTATGCCAACAAATTTGAAAATCTAGAAGAGATGGATTCATTTTCAGAAAACCATGACCTACATAAACTTACACTGAGTGAAGTAGAAAACTTAAACAGACCTATAACAAAAGAAATTGATCAGGCCATCCAAGAACTCCAAACCAAATAAAGTCCAGGCCCAGATGGCTTCACTGGTGAATTTTACCAAACCTTCAGAGAAAAGCTGTCACCAATTCTACTCTAACTATTCCAGAATATAGAAAGGGATGGAAAACTTCCTAATACAGTTATGATATTTACCAAAATCAGGGAAGGGCATGACTTAAAAAATAAAATTGTAAACCGATATCCCTCATGAACAT
>NW_006408885.1:20740-22026 GCF_000296735.1 Chrysochloris asiatica | reverse complement strand
CAAAAATCAGTTGGATTCCTCTATACTAATAATTATTACAGCTCTGAAAAGAAAATTAGGAAAGCAATACTATTTACAATAGCCACCCAAAGGATGAAATATTAAGTAATAAATCTAATAAGAGAAATAAAAGACCTATACAAAGAGAACTACAAGAAATCAAAAGATTTACAAAAATGGAAGAATATACCATGTTCTTGGTAGGAAGACTTGACATTGTGAAAATGTCAATATTACCCAAAGCAATCCACAGATGTAACACAAACCCAATCCATATTCCAACAACATTCTTTAAAGAGATGGAAAAAGCAATTATAAACTTTATATGGAAAGGAAAGAGTCCTCAGATAAAGCACTACTTAAGAAGAACATAGTTGGAGGTCTCTCACTCCCCGATTTCAAATTTTACTACATGGCTACAGTGGTCAAAACAGCCTGGTACTGGAACAGTGATAGACACATAGATCAATGGGACAGAATTGAGAATCCCGAAGTGAACCCATCTACATACAGCCAACAGATCTTTGACAAAAAAAATCAAAGTACATTGAGTGGGAGGAGATAGTCTCTTCAACAGATGGTGTTGGCAACCTGGAAATCAATAGATAAAAGAATGCAAAAAGACCTTTAAATGAAACAAGACTTGTATCTCATACCATATACAAAAACTAACTCAACATGGATTAAAGACCTAAACGTAAATCCCAGAACTAGAAAGGTAGTCAATGATAAAAGGGACAAATTTAAGGGCTCTAACACAGGTCACACAGACTATCAAACTTTGCAAAAATTGCACAGACAAAACAGATGATTAGGACATACCAAAATTTAGAAATGTTATGTGCATTGAACGATTTCACCAAAAGCGTACTAAAGGAGCCCACAGAATGGGAAAAAAATTTTTGCACCAACATTATTAGACAAGGGACAAGATCTATAGGAAACTGCAACATCTGTACAAGACAAAGAAAAATAACCCAATTAAAAAATGGACACAGGACATTAACAGACACTTCATCAAGGAAGACATCAGGCAGCCAACAAACATAAGAAGAAATGTTCACAACATTAACCACTGTTGTTGTTAAGTGCCATCAAATCAGTTCCAACCCATAGCGACCCTGAATAGGGTTTCTGAAGAGAAGCTGGTGATCTTGAACCACCAACCTTGCGGTTCAAACGGCTTTGCAGTCTGGCGCATTAACACAGAGTGCCACACCAGGACTCCATTGTTGTTGTTGTTGTTGTTATGTGCCGTGGAGTCGGTTCCGACTCATAGCGACCCT
>NW_006408885.1:17566-19400 GCF_000296735.1 Chrysochloris asiatica | reverse complement strand
TGGGAGCCATCAAAGCCCATCAGGACCAATCCGAAGTTTGGGGAGACTTGGGAACTCCTAAGCCCAAGGACACTGACCTAGCCCCTGGGGGCTAAAATTCAGAGTAAATAGGCCAGCTGATATGAAGTGAGAGAAGACACGCAAGAACCCCCAACTTGCAGATAGTACCCAGCTGACCTAACTTGAATGGCTTAGTGATCAGAAGTCAACTAGAGAAAAATTTTAAAGTTTGATAAAGGAAACAAATATTAAGTTGCTACAATTTGATGAACTTGACCTTTGCTTATACATGTAGTTGCTCAAAATGCTAACCAAGAGGGAAGGAGTCTTCACATCAAGGATCAAAGCTATCCCCTCAGTACACAGTGGGGAGGGGAGCCTATAAAGACACAAAATGGCAGGCTTACACGTTTTCAAGAGGGAGAAGTTTCATTTCTGAGTGATAGGATTCTTTTCATTCAATAGTGAGTAATTGTTATCATGGCTAATTGCAATTGTCACAACTGTTCAAGGTAGAAGATGTGTAACTAAAGGGGGGTAGTAGTATAATCTTACATTCCAGAGACAGAAGATTCTAGGACCATCAGGAGGAAGAACATGAGTGGTACATGGGATCCTAATCAGGGAAGCAGTGGCACCAAAAGACAGAGACAGAGGTGAAGGCATGGAAAGAGAGAGCAAGTGAGGACCCTAGACTCATGGAAAAAGAAAGGCTGTGTGCTGGCGAGCAGGAAGCTGACTTGCAAAATGTGCTCTTTGGTTGTTCAAATGATTATATATTCTTGCATGTTTTTGAGTACATCAACAACAACAACAACAAAGAGGGAATAAAGGCATATACTGTTGAGTTATGATGCAGGAAGGGGGATTGTAATCATTTCAATGATACAAAATATGATAGGATGAATGCTAAATTGATGTTCTGCCATGTAAACTATCTTTCAATGCACAATAAAATCTTTTTTTAAAAAAAAGGAAAGAAAACATGTGAAAGTCTCAGCCCCTGTTCATCGATAGGTGAAATTGTATGTAATTTTTTTTTCCTCCTTCACACACATATTGAGAACTTTTATGGCCCTTGTATTTAAAAGAGTCCATTGAAAATAAGTGAAACTCGTATTTCCTGATAATGAATAATCTCTGTAATATAAAAAGTAACTTTTTAAAATATAAAACTTTTTAGAATTCCTGTTCTGTATATATATGTTTTTTCCTTCTCAGCATGTATTGCAATTTTTTTTTACCTTGTAACACAAAGTATGTTGGGAATATGAAAAAGTCCTTTTATTTTCTGTTGATTAGTTAGCAAAACTGAGCATAATTTTTTCAGTCACACTTGTATTTTGAACTTTCCAGTCATATGAAATCATATGAAATTGTTTTGATTTTTAATGTAGTTGTAGAGGAGACAATGTCTTTTTTTTTTCCTTCTCATTTGCACAATCCACTGGGAACTTTTCCGTCATTACAATACAGCAAGTACTTCTGAGCATAGAAAAGACTAGAATTCCTGTTCTTGACAGTCTGTATATATTTTTTGTCATTCAATCATCTATTTGGAATATTCTCTCATTGTAAAACAGAGTACCTTAAAACATTTATTCATTGTAAAACAAAGGTATTTTAAAACATTTAAAAAACTTTATACTTTTTGTTCATAAATACAAGAGACTGCATGTATGTTTTTTCCTTTAAAAACATATTATAAAAGAAGATTACATTAAAGATTATCTTAAACTCTTAAGGTTTCCTTTTTATGAATGGGAGAAATTGTGTAAAATTTTCTCATGTACACTATTTTTAAAAAACAATTTTATAGGAGGCGGGCCTTGGT
>NW_006408885.1:15991-16589 GCF_000296735.1 Chrysochloris asiatica | reverse complement strand
TATTCAGTCTAGTTTTTGTTGTTGCTGTGTTTTGGTGTTTTTTGTTTGTTTTTCCCCCACTCATATATATATATATTTTTTTTTTTTGCTGTTGCTGTTCTGTTGTTTTATTTATGCTCCCCCTTCTACCTTTGGAGGACTATTTCTCTCCATATATTACACAAGAAGAGTCAGCAACTGCTGCCATGTAGCCAAGCTACAATCACACTATAAAACACCAAAACCCAGGCAGAACGAATACCAACTGCAATATACCAGGGAGGCAGACAACACCTGTGAAAGTTACTCTGAGTTAAGCAATAATAAGAGTGAAAAGGGAAGCCCAAACCTGATCACATCTTCCTGGAAGCAATCAGAACGCATAAAAAATACCAAAACACATACTCAATAAAGTATTCAGGCCACAGATAAACAGTAAACATGTCCAAGAAGTAAAAGCAGATGACCATATCAGCACATGTCCAGAAACAAGATAAAATGTCTGAAACAAATGACCTAGAGGTAGACAAGGATGCCCTTTATCACTGCTCCTATTCAATATTGTGCTGGAAGTTTTAGCCAGAGTTATACAGCATGATAAAGAAATTAAAGGCATCCA
>NW_006408885.1:6422-6931 GCF_000296735.1 Chrysochloris asiatica | reverse complement strand
TAACATGAATGAACCTTAAGGACATTATGTTGAGTAAAATGAGTCAGTCACAATAGGAGAAATACTGCCTAGGACCACTACTGTAAAAGACTAAGAAAAACAACCCATACTAATCCACTAAAGTGGAGGCTTAGCTGGTTGCTGGGATGTAGTGGTAGGGTTAGGGGAGGGAATAGACACAGGATATTTGGGGCATTGGGGAGAGGGGCAATATACAAGAAGGTAGAGAGCAATGGAAGAACAAAGCAGATGGAAGAACAATTAGGCAGGATTAAATGGGCTAAGTGGGACAGAGGTAAATAATGATGTAGGCACAACCTTGGAACAACAGGGCTCTGGGATACAGAGATTGGGACATGGTTGGAATGGAGGAAAGGGGGGAATAATGTTAAGATGCTTGGCTATCTTTTAAATCTTGGTTTTCCATGCATTATATTATAAAATAGACACTGGAGGGGGAGATAAAGGAATAGCCAGAAATATCACCATAGAAAGCTTGTAAGTCTGTC
>NW_006408885.1:4960-5913 GCF_000296735.1 Chrysochloris asiatica | reverse complement strand
GATCTACAGAGATGGGAAATTTCAACTTGAAAGGACAAGCAGACCAGCCTGGAGCAGCTAGAAAAACAGAAGATACTTCTTAAAAGAAAGACCTACAGGAAAAATACAAAACAATAGAGGCAGACCAACTGCTACTACAAAAACAACTAAGTTGCTTGCCCAGGAGACATCAAGTCAAGTGGTCGGGTCCCCTCAAGGCAAATCCTCTTCCCAAACTAAGACTCAATGGAAATACATGCTCTGATTGGCAACCACACACATCACCCAAAAGGGGAAGTGAGGGAAAAACAGCAATGAAGCAGCGAGCTAAGCCCTACAATGTTCAATAGACACCTGTGAACCCAGGTGAAGACCTGGTAGGACAGCAGTGTGGCAAGCCCTGGGGACTCGTGGGTTCAGAATCAGTGACCCAGCCACAGAGAACTAGAGTGGAGAGTGAAGCTTCCAGCTGATAAAAAGAGAGCAGATAAGCGCAAGAACACCCACACCTGCAGATAATATCCACTTGACCTGGCTCCAATGACTGGATGATCAGAGCTCAACCCAAAGAAGAAAGAAGAGGGAAAAAGCATCATCTGATACAATTTGATGAACTTGACCTACAACTATGGATGCAGTAGGCTCAAAAGAGGAAACAAATCCCTACAGCAAGAATCATCCCCGACTTCCGGTTTGCCAGGGCGGCCAGGCGGTGCTTGTGAGTGGGGGCTCCGGGATGGGGTGGGGGGAAGCTCGCGAGTTGAGCTCCCAGGTGGGAATTCACAGTCTCATGGCCCGAGTAAATCTTAGTGCACCAGAGCCTTAGACCCGTTTCTTTGAGAAATCACTGTGCAAGGAATTACAGGCTTTTTAAAAGGGCACCGTGGCATCCCCAGCTCCTTTGGGCTTGGGCGGGCGGGGCGGGAACCAGGTCATGCGGAGCCTCCAGTGGCTGGGAGACTCAAACAGGGAGA
>NW_006408885.1:4149-4860 GCF_000296735.1 Chrysochloris asiatica | reverse complement strand
AACAGAAGATACTTCTTAAAAGAAAGACCTAAAGGAAAAATGCAAAACAATAGAGGCAGACCAACTGCTACTGCAAAAACAAGTAAGTTGCTTGCCCAGGAGACATCAAGGCAAGTGGTCGGGTCCCCTCAAGGCAAATCCTCTTCCCAAACTAAGACTCAATGGAAATACACGCTCTGATTGGCAACCACACACATCACCCATAAGGGGAAGTGAGAGAAAAACAGCAATGAAGCGGCGAGCTAAGCCCTACAATGTTCAATAGATACCTGTGAACCCAGGTGAAGACCTGGTAGGACAGCAGTGTGGCAAAACTCATGGGTTCAGAATCAGTGACACAGCCACAGAGAACTAGAGTGGAGAGTGAAGCTTCCAGCTGATAAAAAGAGAGCGGATAAGAGCAAAAACACCCACACCTGCAGATAATATCCACTTGACCTGGCTCCAATGACTGGATGATCAGAGCTCAACCCAAAGAAGAAAGAAGAGGAAAAAAGCATCATCTGATACAATTTGATGAACTTGACCTACAACTATGGATGCAGTAGGCTCAAAAGAGGAAACAAATCCCTACAGCAAGAATCATTCCCACCCCCTCCACACAAAGACTAGACAGGGAAGGGCAACTTGGACATTGGCTACCCAAAATGGGGGGAGGGATGCAAAGGTAAGAAGTGACTGGCTTACAAGCTTTCAAGAGGGAACCTAGAT
>NW_006408885.1:3446-4049 GCF_000296735.1 Chrysochloris asiatica | reverse complement strand
ACCTAACATGAATGAACCTTAAGGACATTATGTTGAGTGAAATTAGTCACAAAAGGAGAAATACTGCCTAGGACCACTACTGTAAAAGACTTAGAAAAAGAACCCATACTAATCCACTAAAGTGGAGGCTTAGCTGGTTGCTGGGATGTAGTGGTAGGGTTAGGGGAGGGAGGGGAAGGAGAAGCACAGGGCAGGGAATAGACACAGGATATTTGGGGCATTAGGGAGAGGGGCAATATACAAGAAGGTAGAGAGGAATGGAAGAACAAAGCAGATGGAAGAACAATTAGGCAGGATTAAATGGACTAAGTGGGACAGAGGTAAATAACGATGTAGGCACAACCTTGGAACAACAGGGCTCTGGGATACAGAGATTGGGACATGGTTGGAATGGAGGAAAGGGGGGAATAATGTTAAGACGCTTGGCTATCTTTTAAACTTGGTTTTCCATGCATTATATTATAAAATAGACACTGGAGGGGGAGATAAAGGAATAGCCAGAAATATCACCATAGAAAGCTTGTAAGTCTGTCTTCAGCCTATAACTGACTGGAATACCTAAAGTGGGGCTACAACATGCCTAGTGAAGGAGGTTGCCTGAGG
>NW_006408885.1:0-1725 GCF_000296735.1 Chrysochloris asiatica | reverse complement strand
CCCATGTAAACTATCACATAATTCACAATAAAATATTTATTGAAAAAAAAAAAAGAAGCTCAACAAATCCCAGTAAGGGTAGACCCCAAAAGAAAATCACCGAGACATATCATAATCAAGCTCTCCAAAAATCAAAGTTAAGGAGACACTTCTGAAAGCAGCTAGAGAAAACAGAAGTGTCATTTAAAAGGTAAGCAAATCAGATTAAACTTGGATCTCTCAATAGAAATCATGCAAGCAAGAAGGCAGGTTCACAGGAATCTATTGAATATGGTAGGGCTTAGCTCACAGCTTCATTGCTGTTTTTCCCCTCACTTCCCCTTATCAGTGATGAACGTGGCCACCAATCAGAGCATGTATTCCCAATAAGTTTTAATCTTGGAAGGGGGTTTACTCTGAGGGGACCCGACCCCTTGCCCTGAGGTCTCCTGGGCGAGCAACTTGCTTGTTCTTGTAATAATCACTCAGACTGCCATTCTTGTTTTGTATTTTTCCTATCAGTCTTCTTTCAAGAAGTAGTAGTATTCCTTTCTCTCCCCCTCCAGTGTCTATTTTATAATATAAGGCAAGGAAAACCAAGATTCAAAACCTATATGATGTTCTTGATGTCATCCCACAACTGTTTTGGTCTTCAATATTTAGTGTCTAATGCATTAAATCTGTTCACAAGAGACCCATCTGCATTTCATTTCATCAGCCCCGCCTAGACAGATTGGATACTACTCACTGGAGATTCTACCTTCCTCCAGGCTCTCTGGATCTAGGTTTCCTCTTAAAAGCCAGTCACTTCTTGCCTTTGTAGCCCCCTGCACACACACACACACACACACACAGGTTGGGTAGCCATTGTCCAAATTGCCCATGGCTGTCTACCCTAGAAGACATATATAAAACCCTGAAAGAAAAAAATTGCCAACCAAGAATACTTTATCCAGCAAAGCTATCAATCAAATATGACAGCATAATCAAAACATTCCAGGATAAACAGAAGGTAAGGGATTTTGCCAAAGCCAACCCTGCACTACAAAACATCCTAAAGTGAGTTCTGTGGACTGAGAACAAACAAGAACAGATAACAACCAGAGAATGACATACATGGCAGCACCTCCCAGAATTAACTCAACAGAAGGAAGAGTAAAGAACTAAACAAAACTATAAGAACAAACTCAGAGATTCTGGAAGGTCAGTTTATGATCAAAACACGTACAATGTAAAAGAAGGTAAACACGTAGGAACAGAAATCCAGATGGTGAGAAGGTCAGGTAGATTACAGAATAAGATAGAGTGCACTAAATGGAGATAAAAGTTAATGAATTATAAGGCAACCTCAAAGAAAATTAAAACTTCACAACACACCAAGAGAATGAAAATCCAAGAAGAACATGGAAACATTAAAACTTTGAGGAAACTCCCAAGAAAGAACACAAAAAGCATGAACTCAACAAAGTAAGACAAACAGAACAAAGAAAGCAGCAACACCACTAAAAAACAAACATAATGGCAGCAATTATTCAATATCTATCGATAATTACAAGGAGCTCTGGTAGCATAGTGGTTACGAATCGGGCTACGAACCTTAAGGTCAGCTGTTCGAAACTACCAACTGCTCTGTGGGAGAAAGCTGGGGCTTTCTGCTTCCGTAAAGATTTACAGCCTCAGAAACCCTGTACAGGGTCGCTATGGGTCACAACCGACTCCACGGCACATAGCAACAACAACAACATT
>NW_006408884.1:2338482-2355463 GCF_000296735.1 Chrysochloris asiatica | reverse complement strand
TTTTTTTTTTTATCTATAAATCCAAGCCTATTATTTTTATACTAGGTTTATTTTGGTATAATGTTACTCTTTAATCAAATGACCATATTCAAATTCTGTATTTATATGATGGCATATGGCTTCTGAAAAGAAAATAATAATATTCAACCTTCCAAAATAAGGGTTGGTCTTATATTACCTTGCTTAAAAAATTTAATAAATGACTTATATGCAAAGCATTTGTGAGTAACTGTAGGCAGATAAGGGGGAGTTTGGATGTTATAAACAAAACTGCATTATCACTAGACTGGAGTCACTTAGAGACAAAAGGAAAGTAATAGATCAAGTTTAAATGGGCAACATTAATGGAAGTTATGGGCACACATCTCAAGACGAATATACCCCAAAGAATTTATGGAACACCTCTCATAATTGGAAAAAGACAGATTTTACAATTATCCTCAGGACAAGCCGCCAATAGAATAAAATGCATAGTTTTAGTGTCAAGAAAAATGAATGAGACAAAAGGGAGATGTAGCTGAAATTGGAAAAGAGTAAAAAGGAGGAAATACACTGAGTATGAATTAGAACTAAACTGTAAATAAACCCTCAGTGTATACATGTAGATGCCGGATTACAATTAAAGTTTAAGTGTTATAAAAATAATGCAAAGACCGTCTCAAGAATAACATGAAAATAATTTAATATAACTGTTCTTGTCACAAAAGCAGATGTGCTAGGTCTTTGGAATTTGTGTTACTTTGAATACATTTTAGAGATAAATTTTTAACTTTGTTTATCTTGTCTTTGTTATAATTTGCTAATGAATATGGTAAGGAAAAATTCTCTTTAAAGCAGTATTCAGTAATTTGAATTTTGGTATCAGTTTTAAATGAAATATTTGTATATTTTCATTAGTTTTATAATAATTGAAATATCTATATTTCAGATTTTTTAACTGTAAGAGTAACCAAGAGGTGATTTCATGTGTAATTATTCATATAATTCATAATTATTTAGATGTTTAAGGAGGTTTTAAATTTGTTTTGTTGTAAACTTTATATGGTTTTAGTTTTATATGTACATATAAATGTACATATTAGGAATATGATCTACTACCTCAAACAATGTAACTGTATTACTACAAGTATCAAATATTATTTAAATGCCTTGATAACTATATATATATATAGTTAGAGAAAGAATTATTAAAGTGAGAGAGAGACCATAATATATATATATATTTTTTAAATATAGCACAGTGAGACAAATTCATTCAAGGTACACCAAAGAAGTTAAGAAGAATTGAATGACAAGTACTAAGGTTTATTTATTTGAGGCCCTAGTAAGAAAAAGGAGGCTAGAATGAAAGAGAAATATTATTTCAAAAGATTGTTGTTAAGAATTATTAAGAGCTGTTGAAAGAGACAGATCTACAGATTTATGTAGCTCAATAAATGCCAAAGGAACATGTTAATAGAAATCCAGATAAATAATAGTGAAATTTTAGAAAACTAGAGACAAAAGAAAAATCTTTAAAAATGCAAGAAAATAAAATAAAGAGCACCTTCAGAGATGTGACAGATTTACCTGTTATCTTTCAACATCAACAATAGCAAAGGTAAGAAAACAGAATGAAATTGGAAGGTTACTGAAAAAGAATACCTTCCAATGCAAATTTAAAATTCAGCTAACAGTTTTCAAGAATGATGAAATGATGATATTTTCAGAGGGGAAAAGTATTGTATACTCTGCCAAAAGCTCCTTACCAAATAAAACAATATAAAGAAGAATCCAAAAGGGAAAGTCTAAGAAGGTCAAAGAAGGACAATTATACATATTTAGTAAAATTAAGTTCAACTATTAGTGGATACCTTTAGAGCATAGTAATTTCTAAAAGTTAAAAAAAAAATAGAATCAAAAAATGTGTAGTGATACTTTGTAGGCCAAAAGTCTGAAATAGCGTTTATTATGTTGTCTGTTCAGAAGGTAAAACAACAATGACCTGAAAGCTATGATGAATTTATTGTGCATGTTGTAATTCATAGTTTACCTCACAAAAGGATATTAACAGATATTGTAAATTAAAGAAGGGAAAAGGCAGAATGACAAAAAAATAATCAGGAGAAAATGAAGCAAGAAATATAAAAGAAACACCTGGGTCAGAAAAATAGAAATCACATATTGAGATAGTAGATTATATATACTTGCAGACAAATTAAGTGAAAATCAATGATATACTCTAAAGAAGAAAATATATTCTGACTTGATAGAGAGATTAAAAAAAAAAAAAGAGAAGAATCTAGATTGATGCTTTCTGTATAGGATACATATAGAACACAAGGATTAAAAAAATGTTCAAAAATAATGCAAATATATAATAAGGATCTTAACCAAAGGAAAACTTGAATAACTGTATCACATCAATCAGTATAATTTATGTTATTGTTAAGTGCCTTCGAGTCAGTTTTGAGTCATAGTGACCCTGTATAGGGTTTCAAAACTATAAATCGATATGGGAGCAGAAAGTCTGTGCCTCCCACTGAGCAGCTAGAAGACTTGAATTCCACCTTTGTGGTTTGAATTTCAGTTATTAAATCCCCTCCAACACCATAATTCAAATGCATCAATTATTCTACAGTGTTCCTTATATGTTATCCAACTTTCTCATGTATATGAGGCTATTGAAAATACCATGTTTTGGGTCAGGCTCAGTTTAGTTCAGTCTGAAGTTTTATATCAGTAATTGATGGTCTGTTCCAAAGTCATCCCATGGCCTTGTTTTGGCTGATGATCATGAGCTAGATTCGGCTTCTACCCCCCATGTTCTAACTATTAATGGATTTTGCAACTGTTTCTTCTCATTTTGAATTATACCCTATTAGCAAATTAAGTTCCTGGAAGCTTAGCTCCATAAACATCATGAAGGTCAACTCTACTTTGAGGAGGCAGCTCATCTCTGGTCATATTTTGAGGGCCTTCCATTCTGAGGGGTTACTCTTCTATTACTATATAAACAATGTTTGTTATTATTTAATAAAGTTTGCAGTGGCTTACTATTCAGAATTAGTCCACCTCTTCTTATTTTCAGTATTTCTTAGTCTGGAAACCACTGAAGTATGTCTCACCATGAGTTATTTACAATAGCAGTGGCATAGCTTCCAGCAGCCCAGCAACATACAAATGACCACATGCAAAACTGACAGACTAGTTAGTAGTGGTAATCAATGATGTTGTTGTTGTTAGGTGCCATTGAGTCAGTACCGACTCATAGCTACCCTATGCACAATGGAACAAAACACTGCCCGATCCTGGGCCAACCTCACAATTGTTGCCACTCTTGAGTTCATCGATGTTGCCACTTGGCCAATCCATCTCTCTGGGGATCTTCCTCTTTGTCTCTGACCCTCCACCTTACCAAACATGATATCCTTCTCCAGCAACTGGTCCCTCCTGACAATATGTCTGTAGTATGAGAGACAAAGATAGTTTGGAATTATTTGTCAAAGATCTTTCAATATTTAAAAAAAAAATTTTCAATTAAAGGAGAATCATGATTAATCTTTGATTAACAGTAAATATTGGATATTAGATATAGGTGATACCACATAAATATATGGATTATATAAAAATGACATTATTTATATAAATATAAATTATGTATTACATATGAGTATTATATATTACTGTTAAAGCTTTTATTTAAAATTATTTTCCTATAAATTCCTACCTCTTTTATTGATAAACAATTCCAAAATGTTCAAAAGGCCTAACTCCATCCAGACTTGATTATAAAAATTGCTGTGAATTGCAATGTTCTCAGAAGATGTATCTTCAAGGCTTAAAAGATTTTTCAGGAGAGAATCTTAACTGAAAAGTTTTCCCTCTCCCCTATATCCTAATGTAGGTATATAAGAAAGATTTGATAAAAACATTTATAATATATTCAGATAGTTCCAGTCAAATATTTGCGGATTGTTTTCCAGATGTAGTGTTTCCTAAAAGAAATAACATGAGCAAAGAAGTAGATTTTATATAGTACATAAAAACAATAAATAAAAATTATAGTTAAAATATTTTGTTTACATTGTTAATCCAATATAATATATATTGACAAGGCAAATTCTCAGTATTATTGTCATTATTTAAAGACTATGTGTGATCCAAATGGTTAACATACTAGACTACTAACTAAAATGTTGGAAGTTTGAGTTCACCTAGAGGCACCTTAAAAGAAAGGCCAAATCTGGTTCCAAATGATCACAGCCACTACAAACCCTATGGAGCTAGTGCTATTCTGAGGTACATAGGCTTACCTCCTCAGGGTCAATTGAATTATCATATATAATGAACTAATCAACAACTCAACAAAACATAATAAAACAAAAATATCAAACCTACTTCCTCCCTATAGTGACCTTATGTAGGGTTTCCAAGGCTGTAAATCTTTACTGGAACAGACAGATTAAAAAAAGAGACAGGGCATTAGATTACTAGTCCATTTATTGCAAGAAGAATGCTTTGTTTTCATAATGTCTCACATGCATGGATGTATTTCTTTGCTTTGCTTTTCTCATTTGTCACCCCAGGATGTGTATACGCTAGCATAAGGGAATCAGTACCCATGAACTCCCTGATTGGAATTCTATGGATATCATAACTCAAAGAACACATGGGGATTGCAACATTTTAGGTAGAGATTACATTTTGGAGTTTTAATGCTCATGATGGAGAGTATAGTTTCTACATGTGATAGAAGTCTTAGATCTTTGCTGTATCTCTAATTGGCCGAATCAGAGAAAAATAGAATTCATGCTGAGATAAATGTGATCACTCGCAAAGCAGTTTCTTGGATAAATCATTTTATTTACAAGGTGTACAGTAAAGAAACAACTCTATAATTTTGCTAATTAAACTCTGAACTTAAAATACACCAAAACAGTTAAGGAACAATTTAAGATAGAAATTATAAAGTCAAATTAAATAGCAGTTTACTTCTCCTTCTAGTAAAGAAATGTCTATTTAGGAAATAGTCCTGGCTATGAATGGAAGGGGAAGGGGGAAAGGACACAGCTAGCATCTTCTCGCTTGCACATGAGAATCCAGGGACACTAAAAAGGAGAGATATCAGTGTCCTAGAAATGCAAAGGAAACTTGTGTTTTTCTTTCTCAGGGGTGGAACACCCAATAAACAAGATGAATGCAAGCTTACTTCTACTTATTTATTTGTAATATACAGTTTCACATGGAGAAGTTTTATATACAAGTCACTATAGATTAGTAAGTAAGAACATGTTAGTCTTTGCTTTCTGGGAATGCCATTCCTGTCAGGGATTATAAATTTGAAAAGAGGTTTTGATTTTGTAAGAAGGTCCTATGGGATAAACAGAGAGACAGAGGGCAGCTATATTTGGAAGCAGAGTATTTGATATGGTAACAAAAATGGAATTGTTCACTACATATTAATAAGTAAATAAAACCTATGCATTTGAGCTATGGTGTTGGAGGAGAATATTGAAAGTGCCATGGGCTGCCAAAAGAGCAAACAGATCTGTTTTGGAAGAAGTACAGCCAGAATGCTCCTTGGAGGCCAGGATAGCCAGACTTCATCTCTCATACTAAGGACATATTGTCAGGAGGGACCAGTCACTAGAGAAGAATATCATGTTTGGTAAGGTGGAGGGTCAGAGAAAAAGAGGAAGAACCCCAATGAGATGGATTGGCAAAGTGGCAGCATCAATGGGCTTAAGTGTGGTAACAACAGTGAGGTTGGCCCAGGACTGGACAGTGTTTTGTTCTGTTGTGCATAGGGTTGCTATGAGTCGGTACGGACTCGATGGCACCTAACAACAACAATATGCCTAGATTGCTGACAGGTTAATTTAACACGTTCTTTCTTCTGTATAAAGAGTCAGAGACCCTTTGCTGTACTTTTGGGTGTGTTTATAAACTGAAAATATACTCTACAGAAGAGTGGTACTTGTTTTATGAACACTTATGCAGGAACAAAATTGCTAAAGCATAAACTCAAACCACTGGGTCAATTACTAACTTGTACTAATATGCTAAGAACACACTTGCTTGTTTTCTTCTAGTTTTATTACAGAAAAGAATTAATAGTTCATACCAGGTTTTTAGAAAAGACATAAAGGCTCAATCTTCATAGTCCTTCTAGGACATGAGCTAATAAAACCATTACAAGATATAGGTGGTGCTTGAAAACCAATCTTAAGATGATACTTTTTGCTATTAAACCTTTTTTATCTCCTTTCCCTGTGCCCCCAGAACCATGATTGTCTTTCTTAAGAAGTGGAAGAAAAGAAACTGTTAAATATCACTTTAAAAGGAAAAATCAAAAGATAATAAGTAATAGGAAGCAGGAGAGTATTTGAGAGAGATGTCAGCTTTTCTAATACTGAGCCAAAAAATACATGCTTCTATCCTCTAGTGGGGTCATTCAGAATGCTAATACATTTCAATGCATTTAGAGTTCTGTCCTGTGCGAACTGTGTGCATGCTAAGGTGATTATAGAGGTTATACTTGGGAATAAATTAAAGATGCAGTTTTTCAGCAGTAATTTATGGTAGTTGTTTCATTTAGATAGTGACTCCTTTCAGGTAGTGAAACAATTAGATTTTCTTATCCAGTAAAGGAAATGTAAGTCTTGTCACCACTTACTGCAAACACACTTACATTCTTTGATGAATTTTGTACAGATGATACCAAAAGATTAAAAAGAAATTTGGAATAATTTCAGTACTTCATTGTGTTTTCTATTACCTGGACATAGTAGCTTACTGTCTAATTTGCCTAAATTATCTCATAGTGTTGGAGATACAATCTTATTCTCACCATTCCATTAACTGCCTAAAATCTTTGGAATTGTTTATACTTTATCTAGTTTTCTTCTGGGCTGGCTCCTCACCTCGGCCTACAATTTCTGAAACGGCTTCAGGCTTATTACCGTGGTGTACGAAGTTATTAAAATATGCTAATTTACTTGACTGAGATGACTTTAAATTAAGCCCTTATACGTTCCTGCCTTCCAGGCTGCCCACAACTATATAATACCTAGAATAAGACATTATTCTGTGGCAAAATAGTTAGTTAGGGGAAAGAAGTGTCATGGCGTTCCTTTGTAACTGCCACCATTTTTATTTTGATTTTTTTCAGTATTGATTCTATAATTTAAATAAAACTAAGGAATGTTAGGAAACATGACTGAAATGCTTGATGCGATTTAGGCACTGTCCTAGGTACTTCGTCTGTCTGTGATTGACTCCTCTTACAGATAAGGACTGATTATTTGAAAAGGTTTATGGTGTCATAGAGCTAAACAGATACACCTACTAAGCCAGACTCCATCCAATAAAATATCTAGCATTTTAGTCATTATAATAAAAAAAGAAATATTTCTTCCATGGTTGAATGTTGTTTTTCGCTTTCAGTATAATTTTCTTGTTTTTTTTGTTTTTTTTGTTTTTTTAATATCAATAACATTTTGTAAATGTGATTCTGGTAAACTGCAGGTAAAGACTTGTTTTTATTCCTTTGGAAAAAAAACTATTTTTTAAATTAAGGGTCTTGATCAGATTTCAGTTCTGAAAGCTAACTGCTGGTATGTGAGGAAAAGATTGGAAAGTGAAATTAAGAGAACATACATAATCTTAAATCTCTATACTTTCAGTCTCTTGACTACTCTTCTTTGAAGACATTATTTAAGATAATCCCTGGTTCGTGTAAAGGTTAATGTGTTTGACAGCTTCTGAAAGGTTGGAGAGTTGCATCCATCCTGAAGTGCTTCAGAAGAAAAGCTTGATGATTTACAAACCAAAATTCAGCCAGTGAAAACCTTTTGGAGCAGAGTTATCCTCTGATATTCATGGGGTCCCCATGAATCAGAAGCAGTTCAGCAACAACTTGTTTATAATTTATGTCTCTTGCTTTTTTTAATGTCTAGTGTAAAATAGATAGTAATTGGTGATAACAGGCATTTGGTATCTTACACAAATATAAAGGTCGCCTACCCTCTGCTATCCCATTTTGCAGAAGTGTTCATGAGTTAGTCCCTAAAATATGGTGAAAGAGACAGTGGTGAAACTCAGAGAGCAGTTTGGGGAAGTGAGGACATTGAAATAATGATTGAGCATAGCTATCATTCAACTAAGAAGTCTCCTACCTTCAACACTGAAGTAGGGTCCAAGGGACCCCTGATAGGACAAGCATTAACTTTTAAGTTCAAGCTTAGGTATTCCTAGGCAAACAGAAAGTCAAATCTGGGCACAAACTGAACACCAGTTATGCCTATACCTCCAGTTTTGAGCACATACAAGGAAGTCAGTAATAATTTTGGAGAGATAAAAAGGAGTTCTGGTGTGGCACTATAGGATAAGCACTGGACTGCCAACCACAAGGTTGAGTCAGAACAATCCTGATGGTACACAAGAGTAACAGAAAGGAAAAGATAATTAGAGAAGAATGAAAAGGGAGGGAGTAAATAGTCTGCCAAATTCTAAGAAATAAGGAGCAAAGAGAGGCCTACAGTAGGACCAAAAGACCTACAGTACTGAACACAAACATTCTACAAACAGACATCAACTTCTGCTGCTGCACTGGATTCCTGTGGATACCAATTTTCTTTCCTTGTCCCTGGCCTTTGATGGACAGGATCAGTATCTTACTACCTATACATTAATATAAATTTGATTTTCAATATTCTGTATACAAAGAAGACTTTTTTTTTTTTTCAAGTTAAATTTTATCTGGAAGGTAGATATATATAAATAATTGAGTGGTTTTTTTTTGCATGGTTGCAAACACTCTTTCATACATTGATAGTATGAGGAATCCCTGGGTGTTGCTATTAATTTTATTCATGAAAATAAAATATGTGGCAGTTCTATTCCATGAACTTACAAATAGGAACCTTCTTGGAACTAGAGGCTTTCTCTATATTAGAAGTCTCTGGGTGATACAGAAATCAGTGTGCTTATCTCATAGCTGAAAGGTTGAAGGGCCTAGTCCACAAAAGGAAATTTAGAAGACCTAGTGATCTACATCTGAAAAATAAGTCATCAAAATTCCTCTGGAGCTCTACTCTTATATTCACTGGGTTGCCATGAGTTGTAATTGACTCTACTGTAACTAGTTTAGCTAGTTTAGTTATGATAATGAAAGCCTACTTGAAGAAAGTGAGAATTCTAAACACTTCTGGGTGGTATAAGAACAGAATGGTGGTCATCCTTATATGCTATGGAGTCAGTTTTGACTCACAGCAATCCTGTACAGGGTTTCTGAGGCTATAAATCTTTATGGGAGCAGAAAGCCTCATCTTTCTCCCACAAAACAGTTGGTAGTTTCAAACTGCTGACACTAAGGTTAGCAGCCCAAAAAGAAGACATCTAAGAACATATCTAAAAGCAAAAGCATATCAAGGATTGATGGGAGACACCGGAAACTAAGAGAGAGGATCTTTGAAGAAATTGTCTTAGCCAACACCCTGATTTGAATTTTAGCCTACAGAACTGCGAGGAAATAGATTAATATTCTTTAAAACCACATACTTCTAGTATTCTTTGTTGTTATGACAGTACTAGTTAAGTAAGAGGAATTAGAACATTTTTTTCTCAGAAAATTAAATAAATATTGCAGTGCACATTGGTTTTAAGATTCATGTTTATCATCTGAGGGTGAGAAACCCACTGTACTTGGTATCATTTGAGCTACCCAGAGGAGAAACAAAAGTTAATGTTGTCTCAGAAAAACAAAAGCCAAGAGATAGGCTTCTTTGGAAAATAGAAAGACTGGTAACATATAGAATGGGAGAAATTCATATTATAGAATTTGAAAAGAAAGCATTTCTCAATATTAAGTCATTTTTATTAAATATTAAACAGAGTTCACTGTGTGTTGAAAATACAGAATTATTGGGTAAAGTTGCTGTTTTCGTATAGTCTACCTTCTCTGGGGTGAGACAATCTATATAGAGCTAACCCTAAATAATTGACACAGGCTAAAATGGTAAAACTTTGGGTGAAGAAAACATCATTTATGAAAATGTTGGAGGATATAAAATAAAAGTTGAAATTGTAGAGAGTAAAGAACTTGAGATAAGGAGTCCAAGAAATGTTCACAGTGAAAGTACAAATGGGTCAGAGAACTGAAGGCTATGACAGAGCCAGTCAAGCAAAGATCTGGGATATATGTAAAGAAAGATAGACCAACATGTTCAGCATAGAATGATAGTTGCTAGAGAAAAAAAAAAAAAAAAAAAAAAAAGAGTAACTTGCAAGAGAAAGGAAAGCGATGAGAGAAAATAATAACATCATATTGTCTTCTGAATGCCATTGTAAGGCACTAAGATTGATTTTATTCTGAGATCTATAGGTTACCACTGTGATTGTAAACATACCACATATATACCCATTAGCATGTGACATTAAACATTAAACTGTCCCAAACCCAGCAAATTTTAGATATGTAAATATTGTAGCATTACTTTATACATTTTTATAATATTCTATAGAAATTTATGTTTATAATAAGTAACTTATTAGTAAATCCTCAAGTTAAATGCAGTTCAAATTTTTATGTGTCACAAAATATGGATCACAGTGAAGAGTTAATATTTTAAATATATTTCAAATTCCCATGCAACCCATTTAAAAAAATAAACATTTTGGAAAATATTTTCCTAAACACACACACTCTGGGCAATGTTTTATTTTTTATAAGTGACCTTTTTGGTCCAGGGTTTGTTATTTGGCTTGACAATTTGCTAGGTCACAGTCTTGCAAAGAGATGGTAAAATTTACTATACAAATAAGGTGCATAAATATCTTTCAGGGACTGGTTCATTATTACCCAATAAGGTGAGTATGGCCTACTTAGGGGATTGATCAAATTTGCCATCCTGTTAAGTTTAAATGAGTCAGTTCCATAAAGGCTAGGAGAAACTCTTCAAAAAGAACTGGACAATGTTGCATTCCAATCACCAGTAATTATTGTTGTTATAGATGATAAAAAATAGTGAATGATGCAGGAAATAAGATGGAAATATTACAAAGTCATTGTACCATAAAGAAATGGTCAATGTTCAGCCATTTCAAAAGGTAGCATATGATCAAGAGGAAATTATATTGAAGGAAAAATTCCAAGGTGCACATACTGGAAGCAGTGGCAAAGAATAACTCTTTAAGAACTGATGGAATACATGTAGATATTTTTAACAAATTGATGCAACACTGGAGATATTCATCGATGCCAAGAAATTTGGAAGACAGCTACCTGGCCAACTGATTTGAAGAGATCCATATCTGTGCCTATTCCAATAGAATGTAGATATTATCAGAAAATATTATTAATATAACATGCAAGTAAATTTTTCTAAGATAAGTAAAATACAGCTGCAAAAGTATATGGAAGAACTGGCAGAGTTCAAGCCGGATTCAGAAGATAATCAGGAACAATGGTTATCACTGCTAATGTCAAGTGCATTTTGGCTGAAAGTAGAGAATACTATAAAGGTGTTTACCTGTGATTTATTGACTATGCAAAGGTTTTAACTGTGTGAATTATGATAAGCTATGGACAACATTGTGGAAAATGGGTGTTCCAGAATACTTAACTGTGTAAATGAGGAACCTGTACATAGGTAGACCAAGAGGCAGTCATTTGAACATAAAAAGGTGACAGTGAGTGATTTAAAATCAAGTATAAGGTACCAGATCGTTTTCTTTCACCATACTTATTCAATCTGTGTGCTGAGCAAATTATCCAAGAAGCTGAATTATATAATGAATGTGGCATTAGGAATGGAGGAAGACTCATTAAATCATGTGATATGTAGATGATACAACCTAGCTTGCTGAAAGCCATGAGGACTTGAAGTAATTACTGATGAAGATCAAAGACCACAGTACATGTTGCACCTCAATGTAAAAAAAAAAAAAAAAAGAATTCTCAACACGGGACCAATAAATCTGGGAGAGTAGATACAATCTCCAAATTCAAGGAGTTTATCAAAGATCGTGTGAAGTAAACATGCACATTTAAAAGATAAAGAAATATCACAGTATATAGCATTTAAAATATTAAGCAGTATATTGTTGTTGTTGTCAAGTGCCGTCGAGTCGGTTCTGACCCATAACGACCCTGCATAGGGTTTCCAAGGAGTGACTGGTGAGTTTGAACCTCCAACCTTGCAGTTCAAATGACTTTGCAGTCTGGCGCATTAACCCACAATGCCACACCAGAACTCCTAGTGGTATATTAAAATACCATTATATATCATTTTACCACTGAAATGAACAACAATGGTTGAAACCAAATACTTCAAAAGTTAAATCATAATTTTAGAAGTGATTTATTTATTTGTTCCAGAAAAGGCAGTAAGAATAACTGCAATCAATGAAAATTTATTACTGGTCATTTTGTTAGTTTTCTTTATTCAAATATTTATTATATCTTCTGTGAAATCAAGCAGTGGTTTCTATCCAGGTCTTGCCAGTAAATACTGTACAAAAGGACTTCATAGATGTTGTGAAACAATGGAATTGGAATAGAATTTTTCCATAACTGAACTTTTCTGAAGTTCCCTTATATAAGCCTGACTTAAGCCATGGTATTTTCAATAATCACATATGAATGTGAAAGCTGGACAGTGAATAAGGAAGACTGTAGAAGAATTGATGCATTTGATTTATGGTGTTGGAGGAGAATATTGAAAATACCATGGGCTGCCAAAAGAACCAATAGATCTGTGTTGGGAGAAGTACAGCCAGAGTGTTCCTTGTAGGTCAGGATAACCAGACCTTTTCTCTCAAACTTCACACTTATTGTCATGAGGGACCAGTGGCTGGAGATGGAGTGTCAGAGAAATAGAGGAAGACCCTCAGCGAGGTGGGTTGGCAGAATGGAATCATCAATGGCTCAAGCGTGGCAACAATTGTGAAACTGGCCCAGGACTGGGCAGTGTTTTGTTCTGTTGTGTACAGGGTCGATATGAGTTGGTACTGACTCGATGGCACCTAACAACAACAACGTATATGCCTAGACATAAAAACTATTGATGCATGAATTAATAAGCACACAATGCAATACTTTCAAATGTAATAGTATTCTGTAAAAAAACCCAAATTAATTATGGTGATGGTGGTTATGTGTCATGGAGTCAGTTCCATCTCATAGCAACCCTGCATAGGGTTTCTGAGGCTGTAAATCTTTACAGGAGCAGAAAGCCTCATCTTTCCCCCTCAGAACAACTGGTAGTTTCGAACTGCTGACCGTGAGATTAGCAGCCTGATTCGTAACCACTACGCTGCAAGAGCTCCTTTGAGCTAATTATAGAGGAGCAATAAAACAGCTTTGACTCACACAGAAGTACTTATCTGCTTCCCAATCTTACTTTCACAAACTCTGGAGTGTGGTTATCATCATTATTATTATTATTACTTTGAATTGGAACATCAGCTAAATAAGACATTTACTAAATCTTGTAGAAAGATGTTTTATGTTGAAGAAGAATGGATTACAGTTGTATACCCTCTATGTTCATTATTCAATTAAAACAAAAACAAGTGTTCAATTTTCAACACTGTGCTGACAGCACCCCCCCAAAAAAAACGTGTTCATCCCTCACAACAGTATTCCCTCTGATTACCACTCTGTCTCTCTCTGCCTGTTTGTCTCTATCTATGTTGTTGTTGTTAAGTGCTGTCGAGTCAATTCCAACCCATAGTGACCCTGTGTAGGGTTTCTGATGAGCACCGGGTGAGCTTGAACCACCAACCTTGCAGTTCAAATGGCTTTGCAGTCTGATTCATTAACCTACCAGGACTCCTCTCTCTCTCGCTCTCTTCCTCCCTGCCTCACTTGCTCAATTGCACACGTGTGCTCTCTCTCTATCCAAGGTGTGTGTGTGTGTGTGTGTGTGTGTATGTATGTATGTATGTATGTATATATATGGAATTGGTGTTAATCTGACTTACACAAATCTATTAATAGGGAGATTCAAATAGAATGTGGATAATTTTCATTATCTTTTCATTCCATTTTTCCATAAACATTTTGAAGCCCCCTCACATACCAAACATTTTTAATACAAAGATTTTAAATGAATTTGAAATCAGAGTAGAGATTTGGAAAGCTTGTTACTGTCTGGGGGGTGGGGGTGGGAAATAAGCCCCAGGGAAAATAATTAAAGGAAAAAGGAACTTTGCATATAAAAATTATGTTCAGCCAACTGCTTTTGTAAAAGAAATGAAATAAGTATGAGAATTTTCTGGTTGTATTTAAGTAATGAGGACAATGACTTGATTTAATTGGCTAAAACCAGTGTGTTTCTGTCCAAGGAGTTTCTTAAGGCAGGAAAATATGAACGCACATGTAGTTATTTATTTTATTATTATATATATTCATACACACATACATATATAGAGAGACATTTCAACAACTCAACTTTGGTTTAACTAGCTAGAACCTCCAAAACAATACGATATTATATGGTCATTTCCTTGAGTTAATTTCTCTAAGAGATGAATTGTATTTAAATGATTAGAGACAGTAAATACAGGCTCTATTTTTTTTAAAAAGTACATGAATTTGTCTAATTTTAGAGTGTTTACATATAACTCACTGTTGCATATATAACTCACAAATTATTGAATTTGGGTGCTGAAATATTTACTATTTAGTACACAAAAAATAAAGCCATGTCAGAGAAGAGAGAGATTATCTTCATTTCTTATAAATATTTGGAGTGGCTGGAACTCAAGTTTAAGGACCAGAGAGCTGCAGGTTCAAGATGGAGAATTAGTATCTGATTCTATTGTTATGTTTAATATGTATACTTACTTTCACCAAATGCTTGTATCTTTATTTCAAATAATCAGCTAACTCTTATAAATTCTAAAATAAGGAGTGCATAAAATGAAAATTAAAAGCAGAGAATTTGTATTGGGCTTCTTTAGTTTTATGCTGACCCTTGAACATAAAATCTCATTAGTGTAGCTGTTTAAGTGCCTAAAGTCTATCAGAATTTATTCAGAGTTCAAAGAGTCATTAGATTCTTGGTGTAAATCCATTTTTTCCCCTTAAAAACCATTTTTTTGGCTAGAAATCAAAGTTTCCTGTATTAAACTATTCACGTATTTAATATAAAATTAGATGGAATTAAAGTATCTTGAAAAATTGTGAATTTGTTGGGCACTGAGGAAGTTAAAATGTGATATATATTTATGTGGAGTAAAGGGAAACTATTATCCATGTAAGGATAATGGAGGGATACAACCTGTGCTGTAAGGAACAATGCAGTAAGATAAAGCATGGTACATCTAAGTTATTGGAATAGAATTCACCTTCATAGGAAACTAACTATTCAATTAAAATGTGATATATATTTATGTGGCGTAAAGGGAAACTATTATCCACATAAGGATAATGTAGGGATACAACTTGTGCTGTAAGGAACAATGGAGTAAGATAAAGCATAGTACATCTAAGTTATTGGAATAGAATTCACCTTCATAGACAACTAACTATTCAATTAAATTCTCATAGTCAATGGTATTGTACAGCACAAGTTCTCCTGGAAGAGTCAAAAAAAAATTAGGCTCTGTTGGCTATACTTTTTAAGGTCTGTTATATATCATTTTTTGGAGTGTGTGGCACTGTAGGATATGCACTGGATTACTAACCCTAAGGTCAGAGGTTCAAACCCACCAGCCACTTCTCAAAAAGCCTATATCAGGCCTCTTTGAGTCGGAACCTGCTCAGTGGCTCTTAACAACAACAACATATCATTTCATGGCTTCTTAACTGGGGTTTCCCTGGTCAATCCCACTTAGTAAACCAAAAAATGATAAAAGATCCAATCACAGAACTACACTTTATAGATAAAGATTGCTGATCCTATTCCCACATGTGCTTCGTTGCACACATACAGACAAACTCATGCTAACCAATTATCAATCAATAGCTAATCTAAATTATGACAAATAGGATGGGTTCAATCAATATTTTCAAAATAAATAGAATTGATTGCAGCACCTAATCACTTAAAGTACACACACAAATAAGCAACATAAAAAAGATAATCCTTATACAATTCAGAATGTTCTTGATCAGTATAATTAAGGAGACTAAAATATAATGAAAAATATCTTCTATCCAAACAGCATTAGTTGGTCTGACCGTTTCCTAGGTTTTGAGATATATTCGACATGTAAAAATGTCCCTAAGACAGAGGTGGTAGGAATCAAAAGTAGTCATTCATGGCAGGCTAGACACAGGACTCGGCTTTTCCTGGAGTGTTCTTGTACTTGTTAAGTGGCATTCCTATTATGAATTAATAATTTTGTCTTGTTGTTATGTTGATTTGTCTAGATAAAAAAAGTGAAATGTAATCGAGAGTACCTATAAAATAAATATTAGTTTCAGAATCACTGACTATGTTAACGTAAGAAAACAGATCACACCAATCTCAATTGAAACATCCTTCTGTTGGTATTACATTGTTTGGAATTGTATTGCATTGCACTGCACAGCACTACACTTTATCCCATCCCACCCTGCCGGGGACTGGCCTCGACATAGATGTTTGGTTCATGAGGAGGAGATACCTGGCAGTGATAGGGATAGCAAAAGAGACACAGAGACGCAAAGAGAGAGACAAAGAGGCACCCTGAAACCAGGATGGATGCTGGACTGGCATCAGGCAGATCATGCATTGCAAACATCTCAGCCAGAAAGGCTGTAATATCCTGCATAGTAAACATCTTGGCTAAGCAGGCAGTATGGTTGCAATGCTAGACTGAGCCCCTTGCATGCTGTAAAGCATGCCTTGCCAGTCGTAATGCACCTGGATTCATTCTGTGCCTTCGTTTTATTTAGGGGAGGTACTTTACACAAAGCTAGGAGGGACTAAGACAAGGTACAGCTGTCAATCTTACTTTTCCAGACATTCAGGCAACTTTACATCATACTTTGCAGGTTCGAATCTCA
>NW_006408884.1:2335475-2337788 GCF_000296735.1 Chrysochloris asiatica | reverse complement strand
AGATCTTAAAATGCTCTTTTTGAGGATGAATGTGATGCCATTCTTCTTCAATTTTTCATTCCTGGCATAGTAAACCAAGTGATTGTCTGATTCAAAATGGCTAACATTGATCCATTTCAATTCACTAATGTCAAGGATGGAGTCCTGGTGTGGTGCTTTCAGATAAGCACTGGATCTCAAGGTTGGTTTGAATGGAAAGGTCAGCAGTTCAAACTCACTGGCCACTCTTTTGAAACCCTATACAAGGTCACTGTGAGTTGAAACTGACTTGATGGCACTTAACAACAACATCAATCATTATTAGTTCTATTTCATTTTTTATACTGTATTTTATTATATGCAGATGTCAGTGTATAGAAAACAGTTCCCCTTGTGAAATAGAAGTTCATGGAAATTCAGAGAGGTAGATGTTAAGGATCGACAAAAATAGAAATTTGTACAGTATGGCACATGTGTTTAGACATAAGTTTTTGTACAGGATTCAAATTTTTAGCTTTCTTTTGAATATTCACTGGTTCATGAAAAGTGGTTTAGGAAAACTTGGAAAGATTAATTTTACTATAAAAATGAACAGACTATTTGGGGTGTAAAGGGATTTGTACTTGAAGATATTCCAGTCAGCAAGGAATCATGTTGAGCATTCTGCAGACAGAATTGTTTCAAATTTGTAGCTGCCTAGAAAACCTTCACACGGTTGAACCCAGCATGAGCTGCTGAACCTTTTTTTTTTATTATAGTGGCAACTCTAGAGAAGTCAGACATGGTGAGCAAAAAGGTTGGGCGATTCTCGATCCCAGGTCGGAAGCTTGGCGGGAGAGTTCCCCGGGTCAGACATCAGGACAGCATGCAGCTGGGGGCCTTTCAATTTCATTTTTGATGACTTCCAAGTTTCCTAGATTCATACTGTATACATTCCACATTCGAATTATCAGTGGATGTTTGCAGTGGTTTCTTCCCATTTAAAGTTGTGCCCCACCAGCAAGTGAAGGTCCAGAATACTTTGCTACATCAGTGTCATTAAAATCAACTCTATGTTGAGGATGCAGGTCTTACTAAGTCTTAATTTGAGTGTCTTCCAAAGAGAGGGGCTCAACAGAAAATGTTCCACTGCTATTAATAAGGTTTTCAGTGGCAACCATTCAGAAATATTCCATGTCTTCTTCTTAATATATTAAAATTCAGCATCATGTGCGCTTTTGTCCTGCTGCTTCACATAACGATTTGTGCTTCCTGAGTTCACTTTAGCCCCTTGTCTTGCCTTTAAACTGATCTACTTTTTTAGCTGAATCTCCCTATGGACATTGTCCCTGGATCTGATCTTGCTCAGCCTCTGTAGCCTGATGCTGGATCCTAAAATGAAAGCTCTGCTGAAGTTCTGCTTAACCTTGGATTGACCATTTTATCTCTGACATAACAGGGTGCTGTCAACCTGGAGGATTAAAATGTATACAAATACTTCAAGGAGTAGTTTACATATACTATGAATCCAGGTAGAATAGTGGATTACGCACTGGGCTGCTAAGTGAAAGGTTAGTAGTTAGAATCTACCAGCTGCCCTGCAGGAGAAAGATGTGGCTTTCTGCTCCTGTAAAGATTTACAGCCTTGGAAACCCAGTACTAGGTTGCTATGAGTCAAAACCAACTCAACAGCACACCACCACCACATCACTGGGGGCTCTTTCATTATGTTATGTTCCCTCTTTTATTTTTTATTTGAAGGCAAACAAACAAAGCACAGCTTGTTTGGGACAATATATAATTACATACAGTTGATATTTTGGAAGACTGTTAATTCTTAAAATAGTTCTCTTTTACACCTAAAAACTCACCAATAAAAGACATGAATTGGTAGAAAACAATATATAAACATGCAACAAATAAAGTTGCAATTTGGTTTACCTTCTAATGGTAGCTTTCATAATTTTAGAAAATGTGTGTATTTCTTGAGTTCTATATATTCAACCATTCTCAATTAATGCTTGCATATGGAAAATGTAAAGATTAATGCCATTTCTTGTACCTACCTCCAGCTCTACACAACTTTTAATATGTACATAAATCTTGTTTTCTTATAGATGATCTCTATAGGTTTAAACATATGAATTTGGTCATTTTTGCTAGTGTTGTTGCTTAATAAATTTCTAATACCTTTTTTTAATTATCCACCTTGTAGTATGAGAACATTAATGTACTTGATATTGTATTTGTTTTGGTTTAACCTTAAAAATTTTTCATTCATCCTTTTACTTTTATGAAATTAAGCAATCTGAACTATATTATCTAACCATGCCAAAAAGAGAACTATAAATATTA
>NW_006408884.1:2302159-2305026 GCF_000296735.1 Chrysochloris asiatica | reverse complement strand
GTACACAGACAGTGAGAGACCAATGAACAAATATGAAAACAAGAATGTCCACACCGTTATCATTGTGGTTCTGTCAGGCATCCGTGACTGCAATGATCCTTCCCCTGTTTAGTCTTGCACAAGATGGCAGCTAAGGAAGCAACTGAGTGCCTTGGATTAGAAAGCACTGGATTTCTTGTTTCTGCTACAAATTCCACTGGCTGTAAGCCTTCTAATTTTATAAATATTCCTTTATATATGGTTCAGAGTTCTGTGACCAACCCCTGAGCCTGCTTGGTCTGGTATTCTGTGTTGTTGCTGATGGAGCTCCTCTCTGCATTTCTACCCTATCTGCCTTCTTGTTTGTTACTTCCAATTTCCTTTTCATGTACTTCTGTAACTACTGTAGAATCAACTTCAAAAATAGTTTGCTTTGTTGTGATATTAATGATAGTGTTTGATAATTTATATGATCAATATTTCAAATACCAGTGGTGTCACCCATGGAAGATAAATTTCATTGGAACTTCCATACTAAGACAGACTAACAAGAATTTCTTAGAAGTCTACTTCTGAAAAAAATGGGCCAGTGTTAACAGTTTCACTTAAACATAATTCATTTATTACTTTCTTAGCTGATCAATACAAATACACACATTTAAAAAATGTTGCTTTTTTCTCTCTTTCTTAAAAGTAATGAATAAAATTAATTATTTAATTTGATTTAGTCAACTAAACTTTACCAGTTTCTAATATAGCCATATCTCAATGTAAAGAAACACAAAATCCTCACCACTGGACCAATAAGCAGCATTCTTATCAATGGAGAAAAGATTGAAGTTATCAAGGACTTCATTCTTCTTGGATCAACTATCAACACTCACCGAAGCAGCAGTCAAGAAAGCAAACAAAGGATTGCATTAAGCAAATCTGCTGCACAAGACCTTTATAAAGTGTTGAAGAGCAAAGATGTCAGCTTGAGGACTAAGGTGCATCTGACCCAAGCCATAGTATTTTCAATAACCTCATATGAATGTGAAAGCTGAACATTGAATAAGGAAGACCATAGAAGAATTGATGCTTTTGAGTCATGGTGTTGGAGGAGAATATTGAAAGTGCCATGGGCTGCCAAAAATAACTAATTAAATCTGTTTGGGGAAGAGGTACAGCCAGAGGTCAAGCTCCTTGGAGGTCAAGATGGCCAAACTTCATCTCTCATACTTTGTACATATTGTCAGGAGAGACCAGTCAATGGACTCAAGCATGGCAACGGTAGTGAGGTTCGCCCACGATCGGGCAGTGTTTCATTCTGCTGTGCATAAGGTCGCTATGACTCGGTACCGACTCAATGGCACCCAACAACAACAACAACGACAACAATATGACCGTTTATTGAAAGTTGTATGTAATTCTTGAAAAATATCAAGGTTTAGTGTTCTTAATATTTATGCAGTTAACATGTGGCATTTAAATTAGGGTCATAGTAAATAATGCAAATATAGTCTTGATCTGAGCTCTCTACAAATTTAGGTACACATTGTGCACATTAAAATTGAACTCTATAGATTGCTTCCACAACTCTTCTTCATTTGTTATGCACTCTATTTTCTTTCCTCTTTGTTTGTATGTAAGCTGCAATGTACATTATGTTTACCAGAAATACTGGGATAGCTTACCCTGGTTTTATCACTGTAAAAAAGTGACATCCATTGTTCAAGTGTCAATTCAGGCATATCCTCCTTGTCAATGTGGTCATTACTTCTCAGAGCAGTGTAGCTGGGCGGGCACTTCATCAATATTTTCAGTAAGACATTTGATTAAGCAAAATGCACTGTTTTATTTTCATTTTTGCTACATTTTTTGTTAATTCTTATAGGAGGGAGTATTATTTTAATTCTTTGACCCCTATTTTTGTTGTTGGACTTTTAGTCCCTTTCTCTTTGTATATGTGCAGAGATAAGCATTTAATAAATGAATTATATTATAAGGTCTTGTTGAGTCAGTTCTGATCAACAGTTTTGACCCTATACAGGTCTGACCTCATAGAGTCCAGAAACCTTAGACAAGTCTAAGGTATAACGTTTCCAAAGCTGTCAATCTTTCCTGGAGCAGGAAGCCTCATGTTTCTCTTAAAGAGCAGCTGGTGTGCCCTAACCAGTGGGTTTTCAGTTCAGTGCTAATAAAATAGAAACATTTGGAAGTATAGTAGCCCTTTAGGATACTATGCTTCCAAATGTTTCTATTTTATGTAATAAAAATCTGGTTTGAAAATCCACAATCTTGCATTCAATTAATAGTTATTTAATATATACTTAACTGAAAACAAAATTCAAAAAATAATTTTAAGCATCAGTTAAAATTATCAAACCACTAATATTAATAATAATTATTAAATAACATAACACTGAACTCTTATACCTGTGTGCTCAACAATAAATGCTGTTGTTATTATGGAATCAATTCTAATGCACAGAGATCCCATGTGACAGAACAGGGCTTTCTTGGCTGTAATTGTAACTGAAGCAATTTTCTAAGATTTTCTCTATAGAGCATCTAAATGGATCCAAATTGCCATCCTTTCAGTTAGTGTCCCAGTACTTAAAATCATTGACTTTCTCAACAATAAGTAGTTGTGTTGTTGTTGTTGCTTTAAGTGCTGTCAAGTTGGTATTGAGCTTAGTGACCCAGTGTACCAGTGTAGTGTTTCTGAAGAGCGGCTGCTAAGTTTCAAAGACAGATGTATATGTCGTGGTGGTGTTGTTAAGTATTGTGGAGTCGGTTCCGACTCATAGTGACCCTGCACAAGGTTTCCAAGGCTGCAAATCTTTATGGGAGCAGAAAGCCTCATCTTTCTCCCATGGAATGGCTGGTAGTTTCAAACTGCTGAC
>NW_006408884.1:2284887-2301968 GCF_000296735.1 Chrysochloris asiatica | reverse complement strand
ATAAGTATATCTCTCTTATTTATTTATTTATTTATTTGCATTTCCTTTGACCTTTTTATTTTACTATAACTTCATTGGTATGCATATCTTCTGTCACATTTGTCTTCATTTTTACTATTTCTTTCTATATGTTTTAGTAAGCTGCCCTATAACTGTGGAATATCTGAGGAGCAGCTGGTGGATTTGAATTATCGACTTTTCAGTTAGCAACCCACTACTTATATGCAGTGCCACACTAGGACATTCATTCTCCCTCTATTAGAAATATATACTACATTGCAAATAATTACTTTGTTAAATATAACTGAGGCATTGTTTCAATATATGCATCCTCCCTGGAAGACAGCTAATGTATGGAATTAATGGTGCATGTAGCATTGCATTCTTAATTCACAAACAACTCAATTTTCTAGAAAAAAAATAGTTAACACAATACTATCAATAAATGCATATTCATTGAAATTTGAATTCCATGATAGTGAGCAAAACATATATATAACTTTTCCTTTGAATCAAGACCACACTCACAGCTGCCTAGGTTTGTTATTGTTAGGTGCCATCAAGTCAGTACTGACTGAAGTCTATATAGAAGTGGACTGCCACATCTTTCTCCCAGAAAAGCTGGCATGTTTAAAATTTCAACTATCAGCAACTGAGTACTTATAGTCTGCAACACCAGGATTCTTTGAATGGAATTTTTGTTGTTGTTATTATGTGCCATTGAATTGGTACTGACTCATAGCAACCCTACGCGCAACAGAAGGAAACACTGACTGGTCCTAGGCCAACCTCACAATTGTTGCTACTCTTGAGCCCATTGATGATGCCACTTTGTTAATCCATCTTACTGGAGGTCTTCCTCTTTTTCCCTGACCCTCTACCATACCAAACATGATATCCTTCTCCAGAGACTGGTCCCTCCTGACAATATGTCCAAAGTATGGGAGATGAAGTTTGGCCATCCTGGCCTCCCAGGAGCACTCTGGCTGCACTTCTTCTAGGTTTCTTAAATCAAACCCTGAGACATGTATGTGGACTCTAATATTTTTGGGAAACACTATTTCTGGTTATAATATGCAGCAATGGCAAGTGAGACAAGAAAGGGAGAAGTCAATGAAGGGGGCTTTAATGAATAGATTATCACTATGACACATGCAATTTAGACTGGCTGGCAACCGCCTAACAGAAATTGTGGAAATTGCTGTAGAATTTGCTCATTGAGGGACAAGTTTTCGGTGATATTCATTTATTTTCTCCTCATTTGCAATTACTCTCTTACCTCACAGCTGCGTCAGGTATGGTGTAGAATGACACAGAATGAATTCATTCAAGAAACTCTTAGAAAAGGTTCTTAAAGTAGTTCAAGGGAAAGACCTTAATCATTCCTGTTGCAGCATTTTAAATCATCTACTCTACTTATATGATCTTTAACTTTATATGATAGATTGTTAATGAAAAAAAATCATCAAAAATCATATCTCAAAATTACTCAGAGTTTTTATACTTGAGAAGGGTCAGGTATACTGTTTTTCTTATGTATGAAGGAATATAGAAATATCCTGTGATGTTTTCCACTGTAGAAATCAGGTAGAATTTGAGAGTTGTGCTAGCCTTGGGTAAGCTGTGATAAAGCAATACTTTCCACACATCCCAGTTGTATACACCACATTTATAGTCAGAAGCAAGTCCAATATATGTGTAAAAATAAACTGTCACCTATGCTAGCACGATTTTGTCAATTAATATATTTTGTGTGTTCTAGAAGTCTTATAAGTTATTGTGGGACTATATGGAGTGACAGACTAAAAGAAATATAACTTGACCTAACATGTAGATTTTTTAAATAAGTTATAAATTCAGGAAGGGATATGAAATTTATTAAGCAAGTTCAAATTGGAGATCAGAATGATTTGTAAATTTATTGAAAGATCATTAAAAGAGTCTATTCTTAATCCTTTGTATCCAATGTAGCTGTAAACATCACTTCATTTAAAGTTAACAATTCAGGTGGGCTGTTCGCAAATTTTCCAGCAGAGACATGAAGTGCTGGGGAAAGTTTTCAACCATCATAGTATTCAATATTATAATCTTTTTTTTTTCCTTAGATCATTTTTCATATATTCCCTTAATGCATTCAGACTGTTTAGTTATTTAAACACTTGTTATATATAGTTAATATTGAAGAGCCCACTATTAAAATATATTGAAAACAAGTAATATACTAATTTATAGTTTTATAAAAATGGATTTCTATAGCTTTAATGAAGGAAGAGGTCCAAGATTCATTGAAGGAATTGGCAAAGAACAAGGCATGAGGAATTGATGGAAGAAAAACTGAAATCTTTCAAGAAAGTTAGGTGGCACTGCACACACACACTCATCTATGCAAAGAAATTTGGATGGTAACTATCTGGCCAACTGATCAGAAGAAATCTGTATGTGTGCCCATTCCAAAGAGAGATGACCCAATGGAATGCGGAAATCATCAGACAATATCTTTGATATCCCATGCATGTAAAGTTTTACTAAAGGTAATATAGAAATGGCTGCAAGCATACATTGACAGAGAACTTCCATGGGTCAAGCTAGATACAGAAGAGGATGTGGAATGAGGCATATCATTGCTGATGTCAGATGGATCTTGGCTGAAAGCAGAGAACACCAGAAAGATGTTTACCTATGCTTTGTTGACTACACAAAGGCTTTCAATTGTGTGTATCATGACAAGCAATGGACAACATTGCGAAGTATCAGTATTCCAGAACACTTCATTGTGCACATGAGAATCTGTAAATGGACCAAGATGCAGTTGTTCGAAAAGAACATGGGAATACTGAATGGTTTAAAATTATGAAAGGTGTGCAATGTGGTTGTATTCTTTCACCATACTTATTCAACCTGTATGCTGAGCTAATAATCTGTTGTTGGGTTCCATCGAGTTGGTACCAATTCACAGCGAACCTTCGCACTACAGAACAAAACACTTGCCCAGTCTTACAATTGTTGACACTGTTGAGCCCATTGATGCTGCCACTTTTCCAATCTATTCTTCTGGGTGTCTTCCTCTCTTTCTCTGATCCTCCACCTTACCAAACATGATATCCTTCTCCATTGACTGACTGAGGTATGAGAGACAAAGTTTGGCCATCCTGGCCTCCAAGGAGCATGCTAGCTGTACTTCTTTTCAACACAGATCTCTTTGTTCTTTTGGCAGACCATGACACTTTCAATATTCTCCTCTAACACCATAACTCAAATACATCAATTCTTCTATGGTCTTCTTTATTCACTGTCTACATTTCACATGCATATGAGGTTATTAAAATACCCTGGCTTATGTCAGGTACACTTTAGTGCGTAAGCTGACATCTTTGCTCTTCAACATTGAAAAAGGTTTTGTGCAGCAGATTTGCCTAATGCAATACATCGTTTGGTTTTTTGATGGCTGCTTCCATGATTGTTGATAGCTGATCCAAGAAGAATGAAGTCCTTGACATCTTCAATCTTTTCTCCATTGATAGGAATGTTGTTATTGGTGCAGTGGTGAGGATTTTTGTTTTCTTTACATTGACATGCAATCCATGCAGAAGGCTGTGCTCTTTGATCTTCATCAATAAGTATTTTAAGTCCTCTTCATTTTCAGCAAACAAAGTTGTATCGTCTGCATATCACAGACTCCAACCCTAATGCCACATTTTTCTTCATATAACTCAGCTTCTCAGATCTAGTTGTTTACTGAACCAATAAGCAATATTCTTATCATCAGAGGAAAGATTGAAATTGTCAAGGACTTCATTCTTCCTGGATAAGCCATCAACACTCAGGGAAGCAGTACCCACAAATCAAATGATGTATTGTGTTAGGCACAGCTGCTGCACAAGACCTTTAAAAGTGTTGATAAGCAAAAATGTCAGCTTGAGGACTAAGGTGTACCTGTCCCCAACCCATGATGTTTTCAGTAACCTTATATGCAAGTGAAAGGTGAACAGTGAATAAAGACGACCACAGAAGAATTGATGCTTTTGAGTTATGGTGTTGGATGGGAATATTGAAAATGCTATGGGCTGCCAAAGAACAAACAGATCTGCATTGGAAGAAGTGCAGCCAGAGTGCTCCTTGGAGGCCAGGATGGCCAAACTTCATCTCTCATACATCGGACATATTGTCAGGAGGGACGAGTCTCTGGAGAAGGTTATCATGTATGGTAAGGTGGAGGGTCAGAGAAAAAAAGGAAGACCCCCAGTGAGATGGATTGGCAAAGTGGCAGCATCAATTGGCTAAAGTGTGGTAACAATTGTGAGAGAGGCCCAGGACTGGGCAGTGTTGTTTTCTGTTGTGCTTAGGGTCACTAGGAGTAGCACCTAACAATAACAAAAGCTTTTTCCATATCGACCATTCTGGATGATTTCCTCACATATTTTAATTTTCTCTCAAATTAGAAGTGCTATATAAATGGTAAAGAGCATAGTTTACTAAGACAATCTATTCTGTAAGATGCTATAGTTTAAATAATATAAGAACAGTAGATTATCGGCCAGTGTCCTTTTCAAAAATCTGTTTTCAATAAAGGAGAATATAAACTAACAAATATCCAATGCATTTCTACTCTTAGCCCTGTGAGTCATCTATCAGTCATTGCAAAATTGTACTACTAGTTTCTCCAGAGAAATATAATTTTTTATATAGGAAAAAATTCAATTTTACGAGCTTAATGCAACTGTGTCACAAGCCTCTTGTTCTATATAACCACCAGGTGCAGTCAAGTCCATTCTGACTCACAGAAACCCCATGTGTTTCAGAGGAAAACTGTTTTCCCAGCATTTTTAATGGCTCTGAGCTTTCTGCAATGGGTGCCAAGGTCTTTCTCCAAGGAACCTCTGGGTGGATTTGAACCATCAACTTTTCAGTTAATAGTCCAGCAATTAATCAGTTTTGTTCCTTTGCCCGCTAATTTCCCCTGCTTAGTTTGCTACTTGATTTTGTCTTAACTTTTTGTCAAACAATTTTCTGAGGTGGACATGATTTATTTCACTATGTTTTCTGCTCTGAAATAGACATGCATCCTTTAAAATGAGTCAGTATCATTTAAAATATGAAAGCTCTCTCCTAATGAACTACCATTTCAAATATTTTACATTCTCATGTTCAAAATAAAGCCAAAAGAACCAATAGATCTGTTTTGGAAGAAGTGAAGCCAGAGTGCTCCTTGGAGGCCAAGATGGCTAAACTTCGACTCTCATACTTTGGACATACTGTCAGGAGGGAACAGTCGCTGGAGAAGGATGTCATGCTGGGTAAGATGGAGGGTCAAAGAAATAGAGGAAGACCCCCAATGAGATGGATCGGCCAGGTGGCATCATTGATAGACTCAAGTGTGGCAGCAGTAGTGAGGTTGGCCCAGGATCAGACATTGTTTCGTTCTGCTGTGCATGGGGTCGCTATGTGTTGGTTCCGACTCCATGGCACCTGACAATAACAAAAACAACATAGTAAGATAGGCTGGTAGAGATATAGATGCAATTGTTGTTGTTGTTAAGTGCCTTTAAGCTGGTCCTGACTCATAGCGACCCTGTATAAGGATTCCAAGGAGAAGCTGCTTAGCTTGAACCACAAGATTAATAAAAAGACAGAAAGATAGGCATAAAAAGAGGAAGGGAGGCTGGTCTGAGTAGATTGGCTTAATGTTTGGTATTTGTTTTAGATCACAGTAAGAATAATAGTCTGGTCTCCTGTAACATTTTGAGATATGTAAACATTAAGATTATAAATGGAGCTTTAGAACATAAATTTATTTGACACACTAAACAAAAAGTTTCAATGTATTATTAAGTACATATGCACACATGGAACATAGGTCTTTTGTCTTTTCTACTATAGCATATTGTGTTTTTCTCTCTTCTTGACTACACAGAGTGTAGCCACTTTTCTAAATTGATACGTTTGGCTGTAACAGAACGTTGTCTAATGTAATGTGCTCTGTGATTTATGACAGAATTTAGCATAGCACTTAATGAAATTTAAAAGGAAAATGTTTTCTCTAGGTGCATAATCAAGGTCTCACAAATATTTTGCACACAAAATATTATTTAACATTATCCCAATTAAACTGATAGTATGCATGAGACAGCTTTAAAATTTTTGTGGGAAAAAAAAGCACATTCTTTTTCAATGCCATTTTTTCATGAACTTTCAGAAGTATCCTTGTGTAAATTGAAGGTCAATGATTGTTTTATTTATACATAGACATTAATGTAATAAAATAGTCTGAAAATGCTATATAGTTTTCACACATCCTTCATTTTTATTACAATACTTTTCCTTACCACTACTATAGCTTTCATGATTTACATACATTAATAGACATCCTCATTTTATTAATTTTAGAATGAAGAACAACAGAGCAACACAGTAAATTTAGTTTTCTGGTACAACAAATCTATATAGCATTCAACTGGTTTTATTTTTTGACTCACACAAAAAATATATTAATTGAAACAAATATATCTCCTTATACTCTCTTACCAATCACATATTTTGTTCAGAAAAATATTCCTTAGTCCTATATCCTTATAATTTATCAGTTATATATTAGTTCAAAGAAGTCAAATAAATGAGAACAATAGCATGCATATAACTATATGTTGTATATTTATGCATTATTTTACATATAAATACATATATATATGTATTTATATGTAAAATAATGTGTTTTATGGGTTCAAACATAATTATTAAAGATCATTTATGTGTTGTCTACTGGATATATTAGTGATCATTGTGTTTTTGTTTTTGCTATACTCACCAAATAGTCTAAAATATATGCTCTGAAAATGCAAATTATAGATGCAGATACCTTATTTCAGTCTTACTATACAGTTTGAAATAGCTATGCTATTACAGTTTCTCCAAAATATTCTGAATTATCTTGTGATCTATATTATAGCAGTTTATGTGGCTTTCCCTCTAACTCAGTGTCTGTTGGCATGTTAATTCTTGTCACACAATTTCTAACAATTTCATGGTTCAAAGAGGCAAAAGCATAACCTGCTGAAGCTAAAGCTAAAGATAGTTCTAGCTGATTTAAATGCTGTTGCAGTGGCTATCTGTTGACATATTTAGGATAAGCCAAGAACATTTTTTATAGGCAGAGTGGCCACGTATTGATAGGTATTGAGCTGCTGCCGGATGATGACGATGGCTTCTTTAAGTCCTTTGATCTACTTTGCCCTAAGTGCCTCGTTCAACAGACTAATCAATTTAAGGTTAGCAATCTGCCCGTTTGCTTTACTCACATATGTACCTCAAAGGTAGGGAGAAGTACCTTGTAATAATTAATTTTAAAGTACTAGGTAGTGCAGGAAATGAGTGACTGACACATTTGTGTTGTGTTATGAGATGCGGTATGTGTGTATATGCAGATTTTTGTGTTGTTAAGTGCCATTGAGTAGATTCTGAAGTGTGTTTTTTTTGTTTTTTTTTTTTTGCTACATATCACTAGAATACAGTTTATGTGAACCCTTGTCTATTTTAAAAAGGAAAGGCACCAGTAATCAGTCCTCCCTAGGGAATGCACATGAGACTCTGATCATATTATCACTTCCTGCTCTAATTAATAATTGTAGTCTGGCAAAGCCTATGTATGGTATCTGTGAGTGAAATGACTAGATATCAGAGGATTTGGTTTGTTTGGTTTATAACATAGGATATTTCCTATATACTAAGTATACAGATCAAAAATAGGTGATCTGAGACTCTAAAATGAATTGCACTTCAATGCAAAAAAAAAAAAAAAAAAAAAACAAAGGACCAAAAAAACAAAAAAAAAAAAAAAAAAAAAACCATCATGATAAATGGATAAAAAATCAAAGTTGCCAAAAGTTACATTTTGCTCAGATCCGCAATCAGCATTAATGGAAACAGCAGTCAAGAAATCAAATGGTGTATTGCATTAGGTAAATCTGCTGCACAAAATTTCTTTAAAATGTTAAAGAACAAGGTATGACTTTGAGGACTAAGGAAGACCTGCCCCAAGCCTTATATTGTATTAGCCACATGCACATGTGAAATTTGTACAATGATTAAGGAAGAACATAGAAGAACTGATGCATTTGAAATATGGTGCTGGAGATGAATAATAAAAATACTCTGGGCAGCCAGATGGACAAACAAATCAGTGTTGGGAGAAGTACAACCAGGATGCTCTTTAAAGTCAGAATGTTGAGACTTTGTTTCTCATACTTTGGACATGTTATGGGTAGGGATCAGTCACTGGAGAAGGACATCATGCTTGGTAAAGTGGAGGATCCAACAACAAAAAAGGAAGACCCCTAGGGAGATGGGTTGACATGAAGGCAGCAGTTATGTGCTCAAACATTGCAAAGTCTGTGAGATTGGTGTAGGACCGGGCAGTGCTTTGCTCTGTTGTACATAGGATTGCCATGGATGAAAACCAATTTTATGATACCTAACAACAAAAATGGGGTCTGTTGTGGCACTGGACCACAAAATCAGTTCAAACTGCGAAGTCAGCAGTTCAAATATAGCAGCCACTCCTCAGAAACCCTATTCAGGGTGGCTATGAGTCAGAGTCAACTTGAAAGCAGTTAACAACAACAGTAAAAACACTGATTAATAATCAGAACATATGAAACCAAGAAAACTGGAAGTTGTCAGAAATGAAGTGTAAAGCATCAGCATTGATATCCTAGGCATTAATGAATTGAAATGAACTGGTATTGGACATTTTGAATATGGCAGTCACATGGGTTACTGTGCCAGGAATGACAAATAGAAGAGGAATGGTGTCACATTCATCATCAATAAGAGAATATCAAGATTTGTCACGAAGTACAATGCTATGATAGGACAATATCTATACAACTAAAGGGAAGACCTTACCATTATTATTCAAATTTATACACCAACCACTAATGCTAGTGATGAAGTAGAAGAATTATTCCAAATCCTTCCATCTGAAATTGATCATAATTACTGGTGATTGGATGCAAAAGTTAGAAATAAGAGGAAGGGTTAATAGTTAGAAAGGATGGCCTTGGTGATAGAAACGATGCTCAAGATCACATGATAGAATTTTACAAGACCAATGACTTCTACATTGCAAATACATTTTTAAACTACATAAAACCAAACTATACACATGGAACTCACCATCTGGAATATACCAGTATCAAATTGTCTACATCTGTGGAAACAATACAATGGAAAAAGTTACATTTTATCAACCAACACAAGTCCAGTGGCAAATTGTGTAACAGGCCATCAAGTATTCATATGTAAGTGCAGGTTTAAACTCAAGAAAATGGAAACAATCCACAAAGCCAAACTATGACCTTGAACATATCCCACCTGAATTAAGAGATTATCTGAGGATCAGGTTGGATGCATTAGAAACTAGAGATCAAAGAATTTTCGACTTCAACTAACAACAACAACATACATATAAATGTATATATATGCTCCTGGTATTGTGATGGTCTGCCCTGCTAATTATAAGGTTGTCATTTCAAACCCACCAGTCACTCCTTGTAATCCCTATATAAGGTCACTGTGGATTGGAATCTACTCAATGACACTTAACAACAACATATATATGTATACACACTAGTAACCACAGTATCAGAAGTTCTAGTACACTAGCTACTCTGCTGGAGAAAGAAGAGGTTTTCTGCTTCTGTAAAAATTTACAGTCTTGGAAACCCTATACAGCATAGCTTTGAGTTGGAACCAACTCACTGGCACACAACCACCACCAGAATATACACACACACACACACTGCAAACCACAAGGTCAGGAGTCCTTGTTTTGCACTGTGAATTAATGCACTAGGCTGCAAAGTTGGTTTGAACCACAAGGTCACTGGTTCAAGCTCACCAGTTGTTCCTCAGAAACCCTATACTGAGTTGCTATGAGTTGGAACTGACTCAACTGCACTTAACAACATCCCTCAGGTCAGCATTTCAAATTCACTAGCTGCTCTGCAGGAGAAGAGGCAGTTCTCAGCTTCCATAAATATTTACATCCTTGGAAACCCTACAAAGGGTCATTGTGAGTGGAAATGGTATCAATGACAGTGGGTTTGGTTTGGGATATGTAGGAACATATATACATGTATAAGGAGCTCTAGTAGCATAGTGGTTACAAATTGGGTTCCTAACCTCGAGGTCAGCAGTTCAAACTACCGGCTGCTCCTCAGGAGAAAGATGAGGCGTTCTGCTCCCATAAAGATCTACTGCCTCAGAAACCATGTACAGGATCACTATGAGTTGGAACCAACTCCACAGCACAGCACCACATACATGTATACATATGTCCTGTTGTGATGTTGCAGGACGAGGCACTGAACTACAAAATCAGCCCTGAACCATTGAATATCAATGGTTCAAACTAACCAGTGACTACTTGGAAACCCTATATAGGGTATGTCTCTATGTATCATACCCAACTTGACAGCATTTAACAATGACATATATATATATGTCATTTAACAATGACATATATATATATATATATATATATATATATATATATATATATATACACACACATGATGGTGGGTCAAAAATGATCTGCTATCTGGTTATATTCAAATGCCTGTACACGTCCATGGCTAATAACAACATTGAGCATGCATGTAAATTGAGTCTAATAGACGAGTGACTGTGGACTATGTGGAAAATCATTGGTAAATTATCCATGGCTCTGCCTATGAAATTATCCATAACAGACTTGGGTTTCAAAAAGTTTGTGCAAGATTGCTACCAAAACAACTCACAGAAGAGCATAAACAAGCCATTGGACATCTGCAAACAAAAATTGGACAGATACTCCAAGGAAGATATCTTTAAAAAAAAATTTAAAAATCATTACTGGTAATGAGACATGGATTCATCACTACAAGCCTGATAGTAAATGGCAGAGTATGGAATGGAAACATCCTAAATCACCAACCAAGTTCAATAGTCAACCAGCTAGAAAATTGATGCTAACAGTTTTCTGGGATTCTCAATGGCCAGTATTGGAACACTGTTGAAGGAAAAGATGTTCAACAATCAACAGTGCTGGGTACACTGAGATGCTCACTGAAGAGCTGAAGCTTAAACATGGCAGTAAACACAGAGGCCTGCTATCCAAGGGCTTGTGATCTTGCATGAAAATGCACATCCACACATTCTGTCCAAACTGTTGACCCTGCAAAAACCTATTTTTGAGGTCATAAAGCATCCTTCCTATCATCCTGGTTTTGCTCCATCGTGCTTTCACTGGTTGGGTCCCCTGAAAGCAGCACTTCAGGACAAAGATTCACCTCTGATGACAATTGAAGACATATCTTCATGGCTTGCAATTCTGCCTACTGGAAATTTAGGAGATTATGTCAAAAAACAATGTATTTGCTTTTTTAAAAAGTTGATTAAAATAAATTCTATAGCCAGAGTGCAGAAAAATTTTTATCCACCCTTGTACATCAACACTTCCTCCCATACACATTCAGCCTGTATTGATCAATGTATTTACGCACAGGAAAATCACACAGACTTATTATGAAGTTTAAAGAAAATTGAAAACTACGTTGTTTAGAAAAATGCCAGGAGATTCATGTTGAGAAAATTTTTTGTTGCGGTGGTTTTATTATGCCAATGCATTTGCTTGGTCATTCTTCTTGGATAGCAGCAATTGGTACCCTATGACAATTTCATAGGGAAACCTTACCTCATCTGCTCTATAGACCTCATCTTGCTGCTTTAGACTTTTTTTGTTCCCCAAATTCAAAGAGCATTTAAAAGTAACACGGGTGTTAACTGAAAAGTGCATAATTCCTTGGGGAAAGGGTTACACATTTGGAAACACTGCCTTCAAATATGTACAAAACTAGATGGAGAATATTTTTGTTTATTAAATGGTTTTATGATTTTATAGCAGTATTTTTTTCATTAGCGTAATGATTACGAATCGGGCTTTGAACTGCAAGGTCGGCAGTTCGAAACTACCTGCTGTTTTGCAGGAGAAATCTTTCTGCTCCTGTAAAGATTTATGGCCTCGGAAACCCTGTACAGGGTCGGTATGAGTCGGAATTCTGACTCCATGGCACACAATCACCACCACCACTTTTTGCATTACCCTCTTTATATAATTCAATCATCTTTTAAACCTAGCCTTTATATGTGATACACATTCTTACCCCATTTTGTAGTTATGAAACAAACGCTAAAACCTAACTTACTAACTTTAAGCTTCACAGTTAACTACATACAGAGGTTCAGAATCAACTGACTTCTAATGACTCTGATTTTAATTATTTTTCCTAAAGTACAGCATTATAAGAGCACATAGTCAGAGATATTTTTGCCTTAGCAAATAAATTACTAGTTAATTTATCTAATCTCCAAAGATTTGTTGTTGTTTTTTGTTATTGTTGTTAGGTGTCATTGCATTGATAGCAACTCATAGCGACCCTATGCACAACAGAACGAAACATTGCCTGGTCCTGGGCTAATCTCACAATTGTTGTCATGCTTGAGCACACTGATGCTGCCACTTGGCCAATCTATCTCACTGGCGGTCTTATCTTCTTTTTCCCTGACCCTCCACTTACCAAACATGATATCCTGCTCCAGGGACCGGTCCTTCCTGACAATATGTCCAAAGTAAGAGAGACAAAGTCGGGCCATCTTGGCCTCCCAGGAGCACTCTGGCTGCATTTCTTGATGACACTTGTTAAGTGCCATCAATTCAGTCCCGACTCATGGTGACCTTGTATGGAGTTTCCAAGGAGCAGCGGGTGAGTTTGAACCACTAACCTTGTTGTTCAAACTGACATTACAGTCCAATATTTTATCCTATAATGCCAGGACTCCATTTCAAAATATACAGATAAGTAATTCATTTGCAATAAAGCATACTGTTTGCATATCTAGATGCTACTATAAAAAATGTCCGATGCCAATGAACATGAAATCAAAGACAAGCATCTGTGACTAGCACACACACTCTCAGTGAACGCTATTATCTGAATCATAGGCATCATTAACTTTTAGCAATTAAGTTCAATGTCCTAGTTTCTGTTGACAAGTGATACTATTTTTAGATTTTTTTCCCCTTCATTTCTTGCATTGCTTGGTTGCTCTTGTACCTCATGAAACAAAGAATCACATTTATGTTCATCCTTTTGAAGATTTCCCACTTTAGCCAAAGGGTGATAAACATGAACTGTCACTGTAATTAAGTCAAAGTGTTACTCTTAAGGAAGTTCCGCTTTGAAAAAGCCACTACTATTGGTGGTTACTTTAAATACAATCCGATCATTAACTTCAGGGCCACTTCTAGTGACTATCTCTTAGTGATTATCAATCACTAAAATTGGTTTAGAGCTACAGTAATATACCTAAAATAACTTAGTAGAAAGCATGATTGAATAGCCTCTTGGCAATCGGAGTCATTTTCTTCTTTAACACACTTATTTCCTACCAATTACTCCCCAGGACGTTACTTCTTAGATGTCACTGGCAACATAATTTGTGATTCAAATCTTTTTCGCACTTAGAAACAGGTGGATTTTATGTAACATGGCACTGTATTTCATGAGGTACATCAGAGAAACAATCGTAATATTATCTTTTCATATTCTAAACTGTAAATAAAGATTATTCTGTACAGTTGTTAAGAGAGTTTAAATGTTGTAAATGAAAACCATGGCCAGCCATGTACTAATTCTTATAAATCTTGTAGTCAGTTTTCTAAGGCATACACCACTTTGCAAAACTCAGCAAAGTCATCTATAAAAGAAGCAAAAGGGTAATAAAGCTCTTCTTTAGTGACTCTGTAGTCCAATGAAACAAATAAAAGTAATGACCATGAATCGATTGTGCTCAGTTCAAAAGGTGTATAGCAGTGACTTAGAGAGATTAAATGAGGCTCAAGTCTTAGAAGAGCCAGAAACCTCCTGTATCTAGTCCTAATTTGTCCAGGTGTTAGTTTTAGGACATTTTTGAAAGTTTAGACTGTCATCTGGAGACATATGGATTTTGGGATTAACCTTTTTTTGTAGAATTTTTCAATGAAAATAAAGCACAAAGAAGGTATGTTACAGAATATTCAGTGAATTATGGGACTGCACCTTGTAGTCAAACACATTAATGTTTCTGCAGTGAAACATGAATCATCTCACTCAGAAGGTATTTTCAGTTTGAATGGCTTTACACGCTGTCGAGTTTTGTCACCAATTGAGTTTGTGCCAAACACTGAAAATATTCCATAGCATTCAAGATGTTTAGAATATTGGAATTTTTAGATAAAATAAGGTGACCTACTCAGTGCAGCTTGAAAATTCTAAAATGTGTGAAAATTCTAAAATTTTGGACTCAGGAGCACTGCATCATTTCATTGAACATTGAACACTTCATCTCATGCTTCATGTGCAAGTTACGAGGCAAAAGCATGAAATAAAGAGTTCCTGGCGAACCGCCAAGGCTCTGCAGCAGCTGCATATCCAGGTGGGATTTTATGGGGTACTGAGAGGGAAAGTACCACTCAACTGTTCACACCATTGTCTTGTCACTGTAGGATGTGGGACACTTGATGTCTTAGTGGGCAGAACAGCTCTGATTAATCTTCTATCCAGAAATGGCTCATCTTAACAAGAATCAGTAGTCACTTCTAAAAATGTGTACCTAAATACTCTTTCCCAATATCCTCAGACACATGCCATCTCGAGCTACTTTGAAAATCCATAATATTTCCATAATATTGTGACTTATTACATTTGAAATGTCTTAAGGAACGAAATTGTACCTCACTCAATTTCTAATTTTTTAAAAGGAGCTCTGGTAATGTAGTGGTTATGAGTCGGGCTGCTAACCTCAAGGTAAGTAGTTTGAAACTATCAGCTGTTCCATGACAGAAAGATGAGGCTTTCTGCTCCATAAAGATTTACAGACTTGGAAACCCTATGCAGGGTTGATATGAGTCAGAACTAGCACTACTACCACCAGTTTTATCGGGTAGCTATGCAGTGAGGAGCTCTGTCAGCAACAACATAGCATACGGGACCAAGCAGGCTCAGGGGATGGTGCTAGAACTCTGAACCACATATAAAGGAATGTTTAGAAGATTGGAAGGCTTACAGTTAGGGAAATTTGTAGCAGAGTCAAGAAATCCATTGCTTTCTAATTCAATATGCTCAGCTGCTCTCGGAGCCTCCATCTTGGGAGAGACCAAGTGGAGAAAGAATCAGAACAGCCACAAAAACCTGACAGAACCACGGAGATACATGTGTGGACATTCTTTTTTTGGTATCTGATCATTGATCTGTCTCTGTCTGTGCAACTCCATTCTGGTGACTACAGGGGATGCCTGAGTGAATTGACACCCTACCTCCACCACTTGAGGGTCTACTATGAATATGCACAGAGCTCCTTGAAATTTAAAGTGACTGTTTCCACTTAAAACCAAATGGCCACCACTCATCTGTCAGTTTGTCATACTGTGGTGGCTTGTGAATAGCTATGATTCTGAAAGCTATACCACTGGTATTTTAAATACCCGCAGGGTCATAAATGATGGAAAGGTTTCAGATGAGCTTTCAGACAAAGACAGACTAGAAAGAAAGAGTGACAAACTATTTCCAAATATTTAGTCACAGAAAAACTTATAAATACCAGAGAAACACTGTCAGATATAGTGCCAGAAAATGAGCACCTCAGGTTGGAAGGCACTCAAAATGTGACTGGGGAAGAGCTGCCTCCTCAAAGTAGGGTTGACCGTGATAAAGTGAATGGAGTAAGCTTCTGTGAGAAAAACCCATGGGACCTTTACTTGCTGATGTGGCACAGCTCAAGAAAATTGGAACATGGAATGTACAAAGTATGAATCTGGGAAAATTGGAAGATGTCAAAAATGAAATGGAACACATAAACATCAATATCTTAGGCATTGCTATTGTTGTTGTTGTCAGGTGCCATCGAGTCGGAACCAACTCATAGCGACCCCATGCATAGCAGAATGAAACAATGTCCGATCCTGGGCCAACCTCACTACCGCTGCCACACTTGAGTCCATCAATGATGCCACCTGGCTGATCCATCTCTTTGGGGTCTTCCTCTTTTTCTCTGATCCTCCACCCTACCCAGCATGACATCCTTCTCCAGCGACTGTTCCCTCCGGACAATATGTCCAAAGTATGAGAGACGAAGCTTAGCCATCTTGGCCTCCAAGGAGCACTCTGGCTGCACTTCTTCCAAAACAGATTTATTGTTTTTTTGGCAGTCCATAAAGCCAAATATTACAACATAATGTGCAAAGATATGAAATCAGAAAACCAGAATGGCAGAACACGTTCAGCATTTCTCAAGCTGGGGGAACTGAAGAAAAATTTCAAACCTCGGCTTTCATTATTGAAAGATTCTCTGGGCAAATTATTGAATGATGCAGAAAGCATCAAGAGAAGATGGAAGGAATACACAGAGTTACTCTTCCAAAAGGAAATGGTTAATTTTCAACCATTTCAAGAGGTAGCCATGATCAAGAGCCAATGATGCTGAAGGAGGAAGCCCATGGTTCATTAAAGGAATTGACAAAGAACAAGGCGCCAGGAATTAATGGAAAAAAAATTGAAATATTTCAAGAAAGTGAGGAGGCACAGGAGACACTCACTCATTTCTGCCAAGAAATTTGGAAGACAGCTATCTGGCTGACTGACTGGAAGAGATCCATATTTGTACTCATTCCAAAGAGAGGTGACCCAACGGAATGCAGAAATTATCAATCTCTTTGATATCCCATGTGAATAACTTTTTGCTAAAGGTAATACAGAAATTGCTGTAATCATACATTGACAGAGAACTTCCAGAGGTTCAAGCCAGATGCAGAAGAGGCCGTCGAAAGAGGGATATCATTGCTGATGTTTGATGATTCTTGTCTGAGAACAGAGAATATCAGAAAGATGTTTACCCGTGCTTTATTGACTGTGCAAAGGTTTTTCAATTGTGTGGAATATGACAAGCTATGGACAACGTTGCAAAGTATGAGTATTCCAGCACACTTAATTGTGCTCATGAGGAATCTGTAC
>NW_006408884.1:2273373-2284267 GCF_000296735.1 Chrysochloris asiatica | reverse complement strand
GAAAAATTGATGCCTTTGGGTTATGGTGTTGGAGGAGAATACTAAAAGTGCCATGGGCTGCCAAAACAACCAATAGATCTGTTTTGGAAGAATTGCAGCCAGAGTGCTCCTTGGAGGCCAAGATGGCCAAACTTCATCTCTCATACTTTGGACATATTGTCCGGAGGGAACAGTCACTGGAGAAGGATGCCGTGCTGGGTAAGTTGGAGGGTCAGAGAAAAAGAGGAAGACTCCCATCGAGATGAATTGGTCAAGTCGCAGCATAGATGGACTCAAGTCTGGCAACAGTAATAAGGTTGGTCCAGGATCGGGCAGTGTTTTGTTCTGCTGTGCATAAGGTCACTAGGGTCAGTACTGACTCAATGGCACCTAACAACAACAACAAAATACCAGGAATGAAAAAATACTGCCCTGGGAGATCACAAAACTGAGCTTGTCCTTTCCTAAAATCACCCTATCATCAACAGTGAACCCTTTTACCTGTCAACTGAGAATTTAAAATATGTTAACAGTAGGACATGAATCCCAAGTGTTAGTAATTTATTGCATTATTGAGGATAATATATGATCTACACACATGTATAAACTCATCATAGAACAGGTTTGCTGAACAGTATTAGCATATTTTAGTTGTTCTTTTTGATCTTTTTATTAAGTGAGCTTCCTGGAAACATGGGGGCTAGACACAAGATCTTTACACATAAGCCTCAATTTACACAACAAATGGCTTCTTCTCGTTTAAATCTATTGGAATTATATTTTCATTTCACCATATTAACAGTGGTTTTAAAGTAATGTTTGTGAATCATTTTATTTTAATGCATATAATTACTTCTGAAATACTGTATACTTAAAATTTTACAAATGGTTATGTTTTTAAGAAATTACAGTGATTTGTGTATCAGAAAACAGCTTCAATGGACATTTTTTATCCCCTTTATAGGAATTAAAGTGAAGACAGTTGTTTTATATATCGATAGATGTATGCTTTCTGTTGTTATGGTTACTGTTTTAAGTGTTGACAAGTCAGTTTCTAACTCACAGTGACCCTTTTTAGGGTTTCTGAGGAGCAGCTGGTATTTGAACTACCAACCTTGTGGTTTGAAGTCCAGTGTTGATCCTACAGCGCCACACCAGGAGCCCTTTTATATTGTTTTAAAATTTTGTGAAAAAAATATAAATTGTCAAGCCCACTAAAAGTAAACCTCTTGAAGGGCATTATTTGGAATTAAACTTAAATTTTACTTTCTATGTTTTTTTTGTAGATTTCTACTGAAATCAAAAGAGCTCTGGTAGAGTATGGGATTATGAGTTAGGCTTCCTACCACAAAGTCAGCGACTCCAGTAAAAAGTGTTTACCCTTGAAAGCCCTATAGAGGGTCACTAGGCATTGAAACCAACTTGGCGATAGATAATCTTCATCACCTCCACTGAAATAAAATATTTAATTAAAGAAGAGATATCAAAGTAACTGCCTATAAATGTATATAAACTTTAGTATCTGATGTCAGCATATATGTATATATTGTTGTTGTTATGTGCCGTGGAGTTGGTTCCGACTCGTAGTGACCCTGTACAACGTTTCCAAGGCTATAAATCTTTATTGGAGCAGAAAGCCTCATGGTTCTCCCACTGAACAGCTGGTAGTTTTTAACTGCTGACCTTCAGGTTAGTAGCCCGATTCATAACTGCTAAGCTACCAGAGCTCCTTTGTTGTTGTTGTTGTTATATATATATATATATATAGGCACATCCATATCTGAACTATGTTGCATGATAGTTCAGTAATTTAGAATATAAACTTACTCTATGCTGAAAAACTAATCATTTTTTCTTTGTCAAGTAAGACACATCTTTTGTACTTCATTTGGTATATTCACTTAAAAATAAGAAATCATAGTAGACTATCTCATTGATATTCAATGGGGAAATAGCGCTGACAGAATGTTACAAGACTAGAGTGGATCCCGGCCAAGAGAGTAAATTAAAAACAGTCTGATGGCTGTCTTAACAGTTTACAAGGAAAGCAATATGATCAAGTTGGTGAGCTGACATCATAAAATCATATGAAACCAAGACTGGGTTCTCTTTCAGAGATATAATTTTCATAACCTTACTGCTTTGATTGAATGGTGTATCTCTGAAGCTTTCGAAAGTAGGGCATCTCTATAGATTGTATACACACACTCCACTCATTCACTCACATATTTTCATACAAATCCTCAAGGACAAATGATCAAACTTTTTTTCTGGCATTGAATTTCAGCACAAATTCATATATTTGACCACTTATCTGGATCTTGGTTTATAAACAGCACATGATTGCACCAAACAGTGACATGAATTTTCATACAGGGCATCATCTTGCCAGTACAAACTTTGTGGGCATGTGGAATCAATGACCGGCTCTGCCTTCTTATACAGGAAGAAATTTTCAGCACCCTTCTCTAGACAATTCTTCTATTTCATTGCTTCTTTATTCATTCCTACAATCCTCCATTTACTGATACAGTTTCCAAAAATGAATAATTTACTTATGACTCAGTGCCCATATGTTCCATACGTGTTGTGTACATAGCATCTTGCATAGTGATATACAGACATACTGCTTACTATTAGGCAGCCCACTACAGTGGAGTTTATCTAATTGAGATCACAAACTTTACGTATAGTCAAGGAAGAAGATTTCTAATTGCTCAGGTCATTCATTTGCCTTTTCATTGAAGACATTATTAAGTAGATGTATAAGGAAGGACAATTTGGTTAATATTTAGAATATCAAAACCCATCATTTGCTCCTCAAAGACATCCCTGATGGCTTGTGTATGCACATTCTGTTTGTTGTTGTTATTAAGTACCATTGAATGGGTTCTGATCCATAGTGACCCTGTATAGGGCTTCTGAGGAGCAACTGGTGAGTTTGAACTGCCGACCTTGCAGTTCAAATGGCTTTGCAGTCTGATGCATTCACTCCACAGCGTCACACCAGGACTCTGTTTATATTACTACTTTGTTGTTGTTGTTGTCAGGTGCCATCGAGTCGGAACCGACTCATAGCGACCCCATGCACAGCAGAACGAAACAATGCTTGATCCTGGGCCAACCTCACCACCGCTGCCACTCCCGAGTCCATCAATGATGCCACCTGGCCGATCCATCTCATTGGAGGTCTTCCTCTTTTTCTCTGACCCTCCACCCTACCCAGCATGACATCCTTCTCCAACGATTGTTTCCTCCGGACTACATGTTCAAAGTAGGAGAGACGAAGCTTAGCCATCCTGGCCTCCAAGGAGCACTCTGGCTGCACTTCTTCCAAAACAGATCTATTGGTTCTTTTGGCAGTCCATGGCACCCTCAGTATTCTCCTCCAACACCACAACTCAAAGGCATCAATTCTTCTACGATCCTCCTTATTCACTGTCCAGCTTTCGCATCCATATGAGGCTATTGAAAACACCATGGCCTGAGTCAGGCGCACCCTAGTCCTCAAGCTGACATTTCTGCTCTTCAATACTTTAAAAAGTTCCTGTGCAGCCGATTTGCCCAGTGCAATAAGTCGTCTGATCTCTTGACTGCTACTTCCGCGAGTGTTGATAGTTGATCCAAGAAGAATGAAGTCCTTGACAACTTCAATCCTTTCTCCATTGATAAGAATGTTGTTTATTGGTCCAGTGGTGAGGATTTTTGTTTTCTTGACATTGAGATGCAATCCATATCGAAGGCTGTGCTCTTTAATCTTCATAAGTAAATGTTTCAAGTCCTCTTCACTTTCAGCGATCAAGGTTGTATCATCTGCATATCGCAGGTTGTTAATGAGTCTTCCTCCAATCCTGATGCCACGTTTTTCTTCATAGAACCCAGCTTCTCGTATTATTTGCTCAGCATACAGGTTGAGTAAGTATGGTGAAAGAATACAACCCTGTCTCACACCTTTCCCAATTTTAAAACATTCAGTGTTCCCATGTTCTGTTCGAACAACTGCTTCTTGGTCTAGGTACAAATTTCTTAGAAGTACAATTAAGTGTTCTGGAATACTCATACTTCTCAATGTTGTCCATAGCTTGTCATGATCCACACAATTGAAAGCCTTTGCATAGTCAATAAAGCACAGGTAAACATCCTTCTGATATTCTCTGCTTTCAGCCAAGATCCATCGGACATCAGCAATGATATCTCTCGTTCCACGGCCTCTTCTGAATCCAGCTTGAACCTCTGGAAGTTCTCTGTCAATGTATGATTGTAGCCGTTTCTGTATTACCTTGAGCAAAACTTTGCTTGCTTGAGATATCAAAGAGATTGTCCGATGATTTCCGCATTCCGTTGGGTCACCTCTCTTTGGAATGGGCACAAACATTGATCTCTTCCAATCATATCTATATATTTCCATATTATTACTACTGTCACACATTTTATTACACTTTTCAATAGTGACCAATACTACCTCCCAGTAACATGAAACGTGAACCTTTTCCCCTCCTCTAATGTTTTGGTTTCTGAAAGCAAACATATCAATATATAAATTAAGCATCACTGTTGCATAAGGATTTTTACAAAGCTACCAGTCTGTAATAGATTGGAATTTTAAAAAGTAAATAACAATGCAAAACAAAAACTGATCCTTCATTAAAGATAGTTTGTAAAATACAATCTAGACCTGTGATTCTTTTTTTTTTTTTAATTTATTTTTAATGTTTTATTGTTAATTATGTGATAGCTTACATGGGAAAGCATTAGTTTTACATTCATCCTACCGTATATCATTTTATTGCCATGGTTACAATCCCCTCCATGCATCATCAACCAACCAAAGGGTATACACTACAAGCCTGCCCCCTGGTCGTCAGCACACAGCCCCCTTCCCTCTCTGGATCTCAAGTCCCCAGCCACTCCATCACTTCAAGTTATCTTCTCTGCCTCTATCTCAGGCCTCACTGCTTCCTTGGGTAAGGTTCCGCTCTCTGGTCTTCTCCATTGATGGTCCCAGGGCCCTCCGTTCCTAGACTGAAAAGTTAATCACTCCCCTCCTTGCTACAAAATGTCTACCTTTAAATTTCCAACCCTCACAAGCAGTCCTGATAGCAATTATTCACTATTGTATTACAAGGGGCCTATCCACATTTCCTTTCATCAACCAAGCCTAGACAGATTGGATACTACTCAGTGGAGATTCTACATTCCTTCACCCCCCTCTGGATCTAGGTTCCCTCTTAAAAGCTTGTAAGCCAGTCACTTCTTGCCTTTGTAGCCCTTCCATTTTGGGTACCAATTAGACCTGTGATTCTTAAATGGGTATGATTTTGCCCTGTCAGGGGACATTTGGCAATGTCTGGAAACATTTTGGGTTGTCACAATGTGGAAGCCAGTAGTAAGCAGGGGTGCTGCTTAATGTCCTAATATACACAAGATGGAGCCAAAACAGCAACCAAACATGCACCCTAAAAGTTAATAGTGCCACAGTTGAGAAGTCTAAGTCTACAATAAGAAGCTCTGGGGGTGCTTTGGGTTAGGTATAAGACTATTAATTGAAATGTCATCAGTTCAAACTCAACAGCCTCTCCATAGGAGAAAGATGAAGTTATTTGCCCCTGTAAACATTTAGTGTTTGATAGCCAACTGAGGCTCACTATTAGTCAGAATTGGCTCCATGACAGTCGGTTTGGGTTACTGTTATGTTTTCAGTGTTGTTCAGACAATGGCAGATTACTATGCAGAGCAATCTTTCTTTTGTATCTATAAAGCCTTAAGAGGTGATACCGTTCTAGTAAAGTCTTCTGAGACTTCTTAAACAAATTATTTTTATTTAGAGTCCAACTTTCTCTTATTCCCAGTCGAAAAGCTTGTTTGTTTTTCTATTTAAATATCTCTCTTCAGGGCATCTTCGATGTAGCAACACAATTGAGCAGTAAAATTCTCAACCAGTTGATAATAAGAGATAAAGACCATTTCTTTAACAATATTTAATCTCATTGCCTTTAAAGTTGTGCTTGATGTGTCTATTACTAAAAGTTTCAGCTTCCATACTGCTCATTTTCTATTAGTGGTGCAGTAAGAAAATGACTATGTCTCAAGGTCATAATAAAAGGTAATGCTTTGGTCTCCATGATTCAGAAGCAAAGGCCTTTGGTATGTCAGTCCTGATGGGGTCAAAGCCCAGGGGTTAGGGCTTTAATCTTTTTAATGAATTTTGAATATTCCTTTTAAAATGCAGTGTTATTTTTATAGGTCATACAAGAGGCCATTTGCATCAAGAAAAATCATGAAAAAAAAAAAAAGCTAAGATGGGTCTTTGTGCAGTCAAGTGGATTCAGAGCAGAGCTAAGCATTGGAATGTGTAGCTTAAAGTTCATACAATTAACCTGCAATGTAAATAAAAGAAAAGCAAGTTCCCCAGATAAATTGAGCTTTTGATACTAGTTTGGTAATGTTAGCTCTGCATTTTAGGCATACATGCTTTCTATATTCAAAGATTTTTGTAATATACTTCAGATTATCTAAGAAAGAGGGAGGGTTTAAGATGGAGCATCTGATATGATCATTCTTTATCAATATCACTTATGATATTGGCTGGCACAATGTACTAGTGCAATTATCAATTTATCAGCTATATCAGAACTTGTAAAAATACCTGTACTAGTATACAGTGTGGCGCTGTGGGTTAATGCGCCAGACTGCAAAGCCGTTTGAACTGCAAGGTCGGTGGTTCAAGCTCACCAGCTGCTCCTTGGAAACCCTATACAAGGTCACTATGGGTCAGAACCAACTTGACAATACTTAACAACAACAGTATACAGTTGGAGTGCTGGTGTGGCCCTGTAGACTAAGAATTGGACTGCTAAGTGCAAGGTCAGTTGTTCATACCAACCAACTGCCCCTCAGAATCCATATAAAGGATTACTATGAATCAGAGCTGACTTGATGGCACTTAACAACAAGAATTATCCAGCTTATAGAAACATCTCTGCTGTCTTTGATAATAGCAAGAACAACAACAATTATAAAAGTATGACAATAATAAATACTCACATATATGGAGCACATGCTATATGTTAATCACTATTTACTCTCTTTCTTCATAACCATCATGAAAAGTAGCTATTCTGAAAATAGTTTTCATATGGAAAAAAACTTAGCCTTAGAATGATGATATTTCTTACCCAGGCTCAGAGCTAGTTCTCGGATGCCCAGTTTTGAGATGGAGGCAAAATTCAAACTAAGGAAAAAGCAACATTGTTACTAGAGTAGCGAAACAGGTGACTCTAGAATTGAGTCAATTCTAACCCTGCAGGTGTTTTAGAAGAGAACTGTGAATCAGAGGATTTTCATGGCTGTGATCTTTTGGTAGCAGACCATCAGATCTTTGTTAAAAAGTGGTTCTGTGTGGGTTTAAACCATCAACCTATCAGTTAGTAAGCAGTACTTAACTGTGTGCCACCTAGGTACACATAAGAAAAAAAAAAAGGATGCCTGTTTTCATAGTCCCTCTCCTTAGTTCATTTGTTACCATGGTGGTGGAGGTGGTGGTGTGCCATGGAGTCGGTTCCAACTCATAGCAACCCTGTATAGGGTTTCCAGTGCTGTAAATCTTTACAGGAGCACAAAGGCTCATCTTTCTCCCAAAAGAACTGTAAATGGTTTTGTTGTTGTTGTTGTGTGCTGTTGAGTCAATTCCAACTCATAGTGATCCTGTATAGGGTTTCTGAGTGGCTGAAAAGTTTAAACCACTTACCTTGTGGTTCAAACTTACCTTGATGTCAAGTGCTTATCCTCTAGTGCCACACCAGGACATGTTAGGTTAAAATGATTAATAAGAAAGTTTTCTTTGACCAAATAAATTTAATGAGTATCCCTTTCTGTATTTGCCATTTGTACAAACACAATATTTTAGCATACTAAGTCTTACTTTTTCAATTTATAATTTATGAAGTTTTAAATTACACATCAGCCCCTAAGTTTAGCTTTTAAATTTATAATTTTCTAAGTCTTTTGTCTCCCATACAAAATAGTGCTATAAATAATTCATGTTCTTAATCTACAGATCATGTTTTGAAATATATTGAATTAAATAATATGTAAATATTAAAGTAGTAAGAGTATGGAGCATAGAAAATTCAATAACCCAAATCAAACCTGTTGGCATCAAGTTAATTCTGGCTCATAGTGACACTAGTATCTGACCGAGTAAAACTGCCCCATAGTGTTTCCAAGGTTGTCATCTCTATGCAAACAGACTGCCATCTCTTACTCTCAATCTGCCACATCTAATGAGTTCAAACCTCCAACCTTTCAGTTAGAGCTGAGCACTGAAGCACGGCACCATCAGGGTTCCTAAAACGCAACAAGAGTGTTAAACTGATTTAGTTTAAGAGTCATGAAATGCATTCTCTAGAGGTTGTTATAGGTAATCAGATTCTATAATAGAACACTTTTAACAAAAACAGTACAATTTTAACAAAAATTATTTACTCATGTTTGGTTATTTTATAGCTAATTATCTTGTTTCAATTGTTTAAAGCTCTATAACCACCCCAAAACCTAGTGGCTTAAAAGAGCTATGATTTATTATTTGTGAATTATCACGTGGAGTTTGTGATTTGGTGAAGAATTTAGGCAGAGTTCAGCTGGGTAGATTGTGACCTCGGGCCCTATTTTCATTCATAAGTCTAGAACCTAACACTACTGGCCATGATTGTTCTTTGATTCTTCCTTTCTCTATCTCTCTAAAATGTCTGGCCTTTCTTTTCACATGATGTCTTGTATAGTAGTCTCTCCTGGACTTCCTCATAGCACAGTGGCCAAACTCTAAGAAGAGAAACTGGAATCTGCCACTTCTATGACAATTATTTTCAGAAATTGTATATTGTCACTTATTCTACAGTCTTCTGAACAAAAGTGGGTTGCAATAGTAGCATAGATTGAAGAGGAAGAAATATAGTTTCTATTCCTTGATGTGGGAGCATATGCATGTGCTATCTAGTTACTATTTTATAACCATTTTTAGAACGAATAATTAAGAAAATGGTCTAATAATCTTGGACATGAGTAAATTATAAGGAGAACCCAGGAAGAAAAAACTTATTTTACATCTTTTATATGATATTACACATTGTGGTTGTCAGGAGTCATAGTAACCAACGTACAACAAAAGGAAACACTGCCAGGTCTGCACCATCCTCACAATTGTTGGTAAATTTGAGCCCATGGTTGCTGTCAATGTGTTAATCCATCTTGTTGGGGTTGTTCCTCTTTTTCACAAACCCTCCATTTTACCAAGGATGATACCCTCCTCTGGGAACTGGTCCCTCCTGATAACATGTCCAAATTATGAGATGAAATCTCACCATCTAATGTTATAAGGAACATTCTGGCTGAAGAAAACACAGATTTGTTTGTTCTTATGGCAGTCCATGCATTTTCACTCTTCTTCTCCATGCCACAATTTAAATGCATCAATTCCAGTTCAAATTCACCAGCTACCCCGTGGAAATCCTATACAGAGTCACTGTTAGTCAGAACCTACTCGATGGCACATAACAACAACAAATTCTTTAAAACTTTATGAATACTAATGGAATATGATACTACTTGGCTCAAAGAAATTTTCACAAAAGTACTACAACTTGTTCACCTTCAAACATAAGATATATGTAAAAAGGACATGAAATACTTACTTATGATGATTAAAGACTACATCCTTCAATTTGGGTTGCCTCTCAATGTAAAGAAAACAAAAATATTCACAACTGGACCAGTAAAGAACATGATGAATACAGAAAAGATTGTCATTGTCAAAGACCTCAGTTTGCTTGGATTCACTATTGTCATTCATGGAAGAAGAACCCAATAAATCAAATAACTAATTTCATTGGACAAATCTGCTGCAAAAGGCCACATTAAAATATTCAGGAACAAAGATATCAGCTTGAAGACTAAGGAATGCCTGACACAAGCCATAATATTTTCAGTAGCCTCATATGAGTGTTTAAGTTGGACAATGAATAAGAAAGCCATAGAATAATGGATGTGTTTGAATGAATGGTGTTGGAGAAGAATATTGAAAGTACCATGGACTGTCAAAGAACAAACAAATCTGTGTTGGAAGAAGTATGGCTAGAATGCTTCTTAGAAACCAGGATGATGAGACTTCTTCACTCACACTTCAGAGAATATTAAGTGCTGTTGGGTCAGTTATGAATCACGTTGTTGTTATGTGCCATTGTATTGGTACTGGCTCATAGCAACTTTATGCACAAAATAATGAAAGATTGCCTGGTCTTGTGCCAATCTCACAATCGTTGTTATGCTTCAGTCCATTGGTACTGTCATTGTGCAAATCCATCTCATTGGGGATTTTGCCCTTTTTCACGGACTTTCCACTTTAAAATGCTTGATGTCCTTCTCCAGGGACTTGTCCCTCCTAATAATAGGTTCTCACTGTACAACTTCCAACACAGATTTGTTCTTTCTTTGGTTACTTCATGGTACTTTTAATATTCTTTTCCAACACCATAACACAAATGCAATAAATTATTCTACAGTCTTCCTTAATCATCATCAAATTTTCACATGCATATGAAGTACTTGAAAATACTGTGACTCTCAGGTCAGGTGCACTTTAGTCCTCTAACAGACATCTTTGTTGTCCAACCCTTTAAGAAGGTCTTGTGCAGCAGATTTGCCTAATGTAATACATCATAATGGCCACCACTAGTCTATCTGTCATGCTGTGGTGGTTTGAGATGCTGTGATTCTGAGGGCTATGCCACCGGTGTTTTGAATAACCAGCAGGGTCACCCATGGTGGACAGGTTTCAGATGAGCTACAAAACAAAGACAGACTAGGAAGAAAGAGTGACAAACTACTTCCGAATCGTTAGTCACTGAAAACTCTATGCATA
>NW_006408884.1:2253857-2269442 GCF_000296735.1 Chrysochloris asiatica | reverse complement strand
TGGAGGGTCAGAGAAATAGAGGAAGACCTCTAATGAGATGGATTGGCCAGGTCGCATCATTGATGGACTCAAGTGTGGCAGAAGTAGTGAGGTTGGCCCAGAATCAGACATTGTTTCGTTCTGCTGTGCATGGGGTAGTTATGAGTCGGTTCTGACTCGGTTGCACCTGACAACAACAACATCAACAATACATCATTTGTTTTCTTGGCTACTGTTTCCATCAGTGTTGGTAGTTGATCCAAACAAAATAAATCTTTGAGAACTACAATCTTCTTTACATATATCTTAATCTTATTTCTAGGTCAGTTTTTGGAAACTTTGTTTTCTTTACAATGTGGCATAACCCTTACCAAAGGCTGAGATCTTTGATCTCCATCAGTAAGTATTTTATGGGCTCTTCACTCTCAGCAAGCAAAGTTTTATCATCTGCATATTGCAGGATGTTAGAGTCTCCATGCCATATTTTTCTTCACATAATCCAGTTTCTTAGATTATTTGCTCTGCATACAGTTGAATAAATATGGTGAAATAATACAACACTGGTGCACACTTTTCCTACTTTTAGACCATTTAATGTTCACTTGTTCTATTCTGACCACTGCCTGTTTGTCTATGTACAGTTTCCTCATTAACTAAATTAAGTGTTCTGGAATACTCATTCTGCGCTGTGTTGTCCATAGCTTGCCATGACCCACACAGGTGAAAGCATTGTATAGTCAATAAAGCATAGGTAAACATCTTTCATGTATTCTCTATTTTCAGGTACTATCCATCTTACATCAGCAATGATATTCCTTATTTCATGTGCACATCTGAATCTGACTTGAATCTCTTGCATTTCCCTGTCAATGCACTGATGCAGCTCTTTAAAAATTATCTTTAGCAAAAATTTACCTGCATAGTATATTTATGATATTTTATATTGATTTCTGCATTCTGTTTGGTCACATCTCTTTGGAATGGGAGCAAATATGGATCTCGTCTGATGAGTTGGCCAGGTAGCTTTCTACCAAATATTTTGGGATAGATGAGTGAGTGCCTCCTGTGTTGCATCAGTTTGTTGAAAGATTTCAATTTGTATTTTTTCATTTCCTAGAGCCTTGTTCTTTACTAATGCCTTCGATGTACCTTGGATTTCTTCCTTCAGTATCATCGACCCTTGATCATATGCTACCTCTTGAAATGGTTAAACATTTGCCATTTCTTTTTAGTATAGTGACTCTAGCTTTTCCTTGCATCTTTTTTTTTTTTTTATGGTTTCTATATCGTTCAATATTTTGCACATAGAATCATTCAATATTGTGAGTGGAGGACTGAATTTTTTCAACAGTTCCCTCACTTTGAGAAATGTAGAGTGTGTTCTTCCCTTTTGGTCTTTTCACACTTCTGTACTTTGTCTTCTTGAGCTACCCCTTTAAATAGTCTATTCAGTTCTTTTACTTCCTCATTTCTTCCTTTTCTTTAGCAGGTTTTAGAGTGTCTTCTGACATTCATTCTGGTCCTTTTCTTGTTAATCATCTTTTGCTTTCTTCCTGTCTAATGTTCCTATTGTTATCCTACTACTCTCCTGGTCTTTGGTCATTAATGCCTAATGTATCAAACCTGTTCTTGAGATGATCTCTAAATTCAAGTGGGATATATTCTAGGTCATATTTTGGCACTCATGGACTTGTTTTAATTTCCTTCCACTCCAGTCTGAAATCGTATATGAGCAGTTGATGATCTATTTCATAGTCTAGCCTTGGCTTCTTTTGGCACTTTCCACCATCTCTTTCTAAAGATGTAGTTGATTTGGTTTCTGTATATTACATCTGGTGAGGTCCATGTGCATATTTATATTTTATGCTGTTTACAAAGGTGTTTTCTATGAAGTCATTGGTTTGCAGAATTCTGTCATGTGATCTTCAGCATTGTTTTTGTTGCTAAGGCCATATTTTCCAACTACTGATGCTTCCTCTTTGTTTCCAACATTTTCATTCCAATTGCTAGTAATTAAAAGTACATCTTTATTACATATTTGATCCATTTCAGACTGAAGAATTTGGTAGAATCCTTCAATTTAAGTATCACTGGCTTTAGTGATTGTTGAGTAATTTGAATAATAGTGGTATTAACTTATGTTCCTTGTAGGCATATATTTACTATCCTATCACAGACAACATTGTACATTTAGATCTTGAAAAGTTCTTTTTGATGATTGATGTCCCGCAATTCATCTCTAATTTGTCATTCCCTGCATAGTAAATAATGTGATTGTATGGTCCAAAATGACCAATCCGGTCTGTTTTAGCTCACAAATGCCCAAGAGATCAATGTTTATGTATTCCATTTCATTTTTTTAAAATTTCTAATTTTCCTATATTCATACTTCATACATTCCATGTTCCAATTAGTAATGGATATTTACAGCTGCTTTTCCTCAATGTGGGTTGTGCTCTTTCAGCAAAGTTCCTGAAAGTTTTATTCCATTTTTGTCATCACGGTCAACTCTACTTTGTGGAGGCATGTCGAGGTCCTATGTCGGGGTCCAGCCTCGACAAGGAAGTGTGGGTGTCACGAAGAAGGGAGATCTGGTGGCAAAAGGGATAGAGAAAGAGAGAGATGAAATATATACACAAAAGACAGACACACAGATATGATGCAAGCTGGCAGGTAGGCAGATCTGCAAACATATTGCCTAGCGTTGCATGCAGAACTCACTCTACCTCAGTCTTTTATTCTCTTTTGTAGAGAGGGATTTGTTACAAAGGAAGGATGTAATTCACAAAGGGAGGATGTAATTCACAAAGAGAGGATGTGATTCTTTAGATAAGACAGGATACAGAACTGAAATGTGATTAATCATTCAAAACAGGACATAATGATTCACAGGAACAACTTTTAAGATATTTTCATAGTTTTTCTTAACAATCTAACATTTTTATTTTTACAGAAAAAAGGTTCAATCTAGCTATTATATATTAACTTTTAGGCTTAAATGATCTAGAGCAGTGATGTGCGGTTTCTTAAGGATACTTAACATAAAGCAAGGTTACTGAAAGGAGCCAAGCTCTCTCTGTACACTTTGCAAACTTTTGTTTGAGCAAGATCACAGGCACCCGGCTTCATTTATCTATACATAAAATGCTACATCGTTCTTAATTATCACATTCTTATATACGTTCATGAGGAAGGAGAGCATCTGGGTTAAACTGATTATATTCCGAGGCGGTTTAATGGGGCTGCCACTATTATCCTCTAATCCAACATTCCCAGAATTTACCATTCCACTTTATTTACAAACCTTGGGTAGTTTTTTCTCTAAAAACCTTTTCTCATTTCCCCAATATACCTGTTTCTGGCCTATCTGAATTATCTGAGGAATCTTTTACTGCCTCGGGTCTGAAAAGGGGTTTCAAACCCATTATTGTTCATGGATATCAAACATAACTGAATAATCAAATAAGGAGCCGTTCTGACATTCATCCCAGGTGGCTATCACTTGTTCCTCAGAAAGATTTGTTCCCAGGACTCCACGCACTGCCAACACAGTGGAGGCATTAAGAGAGGCATTGTAAAAGAAACCATTTTCTTAGAAGCTACAATTACTGGAGTTAGAAGCAAAGCATGAACAATATTAGGACCAAAGAAAATTATACAGAGGTAGCCAACCAGTGAGTTCACAAAAAACAATGAACCCGGGATGTCAGGAGGTCACTTCCTTTGGCCCTCAGGGTCCATGTCTCGCAGTCCTGAGGATGGCTATGGGGTTGGATTTTTGTCCATGTCACAGGACCACTGATCAACCCAGGGTCTGTGTATGCTGTCCCCAGCAGAGGCACCTCTTCCCCTGTCATACTTTGTGTACCTTCCAACCTGAGGGGCTCATCTTCTGGAACTAGATCTGACAGTATGATGGTACTCTTTATCATGCTTCGCTGCTCAATATTCTGGTGCTGACAGTGTTCCACTGTTATTCATTAGGTTTTCAGTGACTAAATATTTGGAAGTAGTTTGGTTCTCCTTCTATCTAGTGGGTCAATCTGGAAGATCAACTGAAACATACCCACAATGGGTGACACTGCTGGTATTTGAAAGACTGGTGTCATAGCTTCCTGAATCAAAACCACCTTCAAGCTATCACAGTATGACAAACTGAAAGATGAGTAGCTGTGTGACTCATAACAATGTTGTATAGGGTTTCCAAGAATGACTATGGGACTGAGCTTCCAGTGTAATATATGGTCATTTCTCAGTATTTGGAAACGAAACATTTTTAATTATAACAGATCACTTGCAACCTGTTTAAGCATGTTGCAAGAACTTTTTAAACTTCAGAATCATGATACCCAAGAATTATTTGGGGTACCAGTCTATGATTTTAGCTACTCCTTGTTAATATCAAGTCACTTCTGAGACTTGCAAACCAGAAGTCATCAGAAAAGTTAAGTTAAGAAAGACTCAGCATACAATAATTTAGAAATCAAAGCCAGGTCTGTTCTTCCCTATGGTGAAATTAAACCTAGTCTTAATTCAGCAGAAATTTAAATTAGTACGATTAGAGCATAAACAAGTTCTTTTTCAGCTCTAGGAGGCCTGCTTAAATACAAAACAGAACAACAATAAAACTCACACACACACACACATACACACACACACCAAAAAAAAAAAGTGTATATTGTATTTCAGTTGAACTTATACTTTTTTTCAAATATTTATATTCTTATTATAGACTTAAACATCACATATAATTTTTTTTATCATTTCACTACTTCAACTTTCTGCATCAAAGCAGATCACACTGTAAATAAATTCTCTACTGAATATGGCAAATACTTATAGGTAGCATCTTAGTGTGAATCAAGGCAGTCTTAAGGTTCGATAGTAATGGAAACCGATTACAGAAGAGCAACATTCATTTGTGCCAACATGGCAGCCAGCAATGATGGTGAGATATATTAGTAACTAGCAGTTGATTCGTCATCTTCCCCTTTGTCTATCTTTTCTTACATTATGTGTCTTATTAAGCACCTATTACCAGTTTTGTCTGGGTTGGTTTCCAAAGTCCTTGAACTACTGACTCCTTCCTATGCTTTAGTGTACATGAAAGTATCTTCCAATGTTCCCATTCTCAAGAGCCCTCCCAACACTCAGCTCTGCCAACTGACCCAGAATGCAAAGAAATTATGTTACAAAGTCTTCAGAGAAACATTGAGTTGTAAGTCATGTGTCGTTGTGGAGGGATTTTGTTTTTTTTTCTTGTCCAAAGAGACACAGACGGAATTTGGGTCTAGAAGCTTCTCATACAAATACTCAATTTTTATTTTTGTTGCTTTATGTTATTGTTGTTTTACATATATCCTTATATTGGAAAGAGCCAGATGCATCCAGTCTTGGGTCTTTTGGGGCTTCTTTGGTGTGAGTTGGATTTGTGTTTGATTTTGGTATCTGTCACCTAAGTATTTGACCCAGGACCAGGCAGTGTTTCGTTCTGTTGTGCATAGGGTCACTATGAGTCACTATCAACTAGCCCAAGATAAATTAGGTGGATGTTTAGTGGTCCCAGACTGTGAGAATCTGGTAATTAAATGGTTAGAGTATAGACTCAGATATTGAAGAAGGGAAATAAACAGACATTAACTTTGGTCTTAAAACAGGGTTGTTGTTATTAGGTGCCATCGAGTTGGTACCAGTTCATAGCGACCTTATGCACAGCAGAACGAAACACTGTCCAGTCCTGGGCCAACCTCACTACTGTTGCCATGCTTAAACACATTGATGCTGTCACTTTGCCAATCCATCTCGCTAGAGGTCTTCCTCTTTTTCTCTGACCCTCCACCCTACCAATCATGATATCCTTCTCCAGTGACTCTTCCCTCCTGACAATATGTCTGAAGTATGGGAGTCGAAGTTTGGTCATCCTGGCGTCCAAGGAGCACTCTGGTTGTGCACTCTGGTTGCACTTCTTTCAACACAGATCTGTTGGTTCTTTTGGCAGCCCATGGCACTTTCAATATTCCCCTCTAACACCATAACTCAAAAGCATCAATTATTCTGTGGTCTTCCTTACGCATTATCCAGCTTTGACATGCATATGAGGTTATTGAAAATACCATGGCTTGGGTAAAGCTGACATCTTTGCTCTTCAACACTTTAAAAAAGTCTTGTGAAGCAGATTTACCTAGTGCAATACGACATTTGATTTCTTGACTGCTGTTTCCATGAGTGTTGACAGTTGATCCAAGAAGAATGAAGTCCTTGACAACTTCAATATTTTTCTCCATTGATAAGAATGTTGTTTATTGGTCCAGTGGTAAGGAATTTTGTTTTCTTTATATTAAGATGCAATCCATACTAAAGGCTGTGCTCTTTGATCTTCATCAGTAAATATTTTAAGTTTTCTTCACTTTCAACAAGCAAGGTTGTATCATCTGCGTATCACAGGTTGTTAATGAGTCTTCCTCCAATCCTGATGCCATGTTATTCTTCATAGAACACAACTTCTTCGATTATTTGCTCAGCATACAGGTTGAACAAGTATGGTGAAAGAATACAACCCTGTCACACACCTTTCTTAATTTTAAACCACTCAGTGCTCCCATATTCTGTTCGAACAACTGCCTCTTGGTCCATATAAAGATTCCTCATGAGTACAATTAAATGTTCCGGAATATTCATACTTCACAATGTTGTCCATAGCTTGTCATGATCCACACAATCGAAAGTCTTTGCGTAGTCAATAAAACTCAGTCAATAAAGAGGTAAACCTCTTTCTGATATTTTCTGCTTTCAGCCAAGATCCATCAGACATCAGCAATTATATCCCTCGTTGCATGGCCTCTTCTGAATCCGGTTTGAACCTCTGGAAGTTCTCTGTCAATGTATGCTTGCAGCCATTTCTTTATTACCTTTAGTAAAACTTTACTCACATAAGATATCAAAGAGATTGTCCGATGATTTCCGCATTCCATTGAGTCACCTCTCCTTGGAATTGGCACAAATAGGGATCTCTTCCAATCAGTCGACAAGATTGTTATCTGCCAATTTTTTTTGGCATAGATGATTGAGTACCTTGTGTGCCACCTCACTTTCTTGAAAGATTTCAATGTTTAGCATTATAAAAATAAAAGCAACAATATGACAAAAGCTAATAGGACTTCCAGCTTCGTTAGGAATTTACACTTCCAACCCTTTGAGCATGATTTTTATTTTGAATATTAAGGAATTAAAGAAAATCAGTACGATTATTATGTACTGTATTGATTGTTTGTCCCAATAAAAAAACAAACCAAACCTTTTCCTGCCCAGTTGATTCCAAACCAGTATTTTCTGCTGAATTTTATGATCTATTGCAAGTTATTATACTACTAATACTGTGTATATTTTATAATGCTAAGATTAGAATTCAGGGTAATAGAGAGAAATTATTATTTTAATAATACTGTTATCAATTAAATATTTTACACATGTAAGACATTTTCTAAGTTCACAGTGGTATTCTCCTACTCCACCTCATGTTTCCATGGGATTTTACTGTGCATTAGGGTGTAAATTTTCAGTTGGTTTATGTTAATAAATACTAAAAAGTTATTATCTATGTTTGTAAATGTAGTGTCCATAATAGACACCCAAATTCAAAGTATTTAAAATTTGGCAATTTCATCCTTTCATGGTTTCTAGAGTATGGGTATGTTGCTTTTGTTATTAAATACCCTGGACTTGGTTCTGACTCATAACAATGCTGTATAGGGTTTTCAAGGAGTGTTTAATGGGTTTGAACTGCTAAAATTGGGTTAGCAGTCCAGTGCCTATCCTACAGCTCCACACAAGGACACCTAAAGTAAGAGCATATAAGTAGCATATTAAGTCAGGATCTTTTATATCCAAGAGGAGTCCTAGTGTGATCCTATAGGATAAGCACTGCATCACAAGATCAGTTTGAACTGCACTTTTGGCAGTTTAAGCTCACCAGCTGCTCCTCAGAAACCCTATACAGGGTCACTATGAGTCAGAATTGACTCAATGGCACTTAACAACAGCAAAGCTTTCAATTACATTAATTAAGATGGAAAACTAATGAGATAAATAAAAAGATGGCAATGCATTATACATAAGACAACTTTTTTAAGAAAATTATTGTAGAGATTATGTTATGATTAAGCAGGAAAACAAAATGGAATTGCAACTATTTGTCTTTGGCATATATGGCCAATCAATTTTAGGAGGTGGAAGGCAAAGAAATAATAGAACAGAAGAAAATTATACTGAAAAATATAAATATTAAACAGTTATGGGTAATTTTCCAAAACAAATACATACACAAATCTTCATGAGCTATACACGTGGACCCATGTAAAAAGACTCCAGGAGAAACATTAAAATTGTTCAAAGAAGAAAATAATTTCTAATAAAAAAAAAAAAAACTGGAATTAGTAGCGCCTGTTCAGAAAATAACAGCTGTGGTAAAGTAATGACTAAAACATTTGGTGGCTAACTAATAGGTTTGCAGTTCAAACCCACCAGCTGCTCTGGGGAAGAAAGATGTGGCAGTCTGTATCTGTAAAGATTACAGATTTAGCAACTCTGTGGAGCCATTGTACTCCATCCTGTACTGTCCCTATGACTCAGATTTGAATCAGTGGCCATGGGTTTGGTTTGGTGGGTTTTTGCTGTTGTGGCTCCTCAGAAATGAAAACACATGCTGATTGTCAAGTTCAAAGAGTTGGGGCCCTGGACTTGAAACCTGATTTTGTCTCTGAAAGGGAAAGGACTAGCAAGTCCTATCTCCTTGCAAAGAGAGACAAAGTTCAACAGATGAAAATCTTCAGCAAAGCATTACGTTTATTATAGACAGAATGTTCTCAGAGAGTGGGGCTGAGCTTGTGTGTCAGTCGACCCTGCGATCCAGTGCTTTATTATACAGAGACACATCAGAGCTCCGTGAATGGGGACATTGTTAAGTGCCATTGAGTTGAGTCGATTCCAACCCATAGCAACCCTTTATAGTGTTTCCAAAGAGCAGCTGGTGAACTTGATCAACCGACGTTGCTGTTCAAGCTGACTTCGCGGTCCCTCACATTAACCCACAGTACCACACCAGGACTCCACAAGTATGGATGGAAGCAGTATAGTCCGGGTTTGAGTATTAGGTAGTTTTCTCTTCTGGTCTCACAAGACCTTCCCTAGGGGTGGGGATGATGCTGTCCTTTGCTGCACAAACTACAAGGCCCTTCTGGATTTTTGTGGTTTTGCCATTTTCTCTTTATTCTTGCCCATAGATAGATTGGTTGTTGGCCCTTGATGAACTAACTGTCCAATTCGTAACCTGCCCCCTTCCTCTTACCCAGCACAGGTCATTGATTGCTTTATTAATCTAGTGATTAATATGCCTATTAATGATCATAGTGTAACTAAAACATTGAGAGGGGCTATTTGATATGTTATTTTTACAGCCACAAATATTAATGAAGTGTTAGGGTTACTGAGGAGTCCTGGTATGGTGTTGTAGAATAATCACGGAACTGCTAAGTGGAAGGTTGGTGGTTTAAATCCATCAGCCTCTCCTGGATACCCTATACAGGATAGCTGAGTCAGAGCTGACTTGATAGCTCTTAACAACCACAACCACAACAAAAACATAATTATTAAGTTGTCTCTTTCTTTGTTAGTTTTAAAGTGTTTAAGAAACCCATGCAGCCATTTCTGCAAAAGTTCAATTTATGCCTTGAAATCTGCTCTATTTTCACCACAAAAGAAATGATATTTTAAAGTTCAAACTTAGCAAACTGAGCATTTTAATAAGGCACATATTTCTGGTGGTCCAGGTTTCTTCAAAGAAAGAATGCTTCTTTACTTTTAGAAAAATATTAGACATCTTTCAACTCTGCCCTTCTAAAAACATCTGAAAAAAATATATTTTAATGGGTTTTAAAACAATTTCCTGTCTTTTCTTTCAAATAAGTCCATTTAAATTTCGTCTTGCTAAAGTGAAAGTTAAGAGTATGAAAAAAGAAAATGGAAGCATATGAAAAGTGTATGTACTCTCATCATTATTTTTTTACCTGCTTCTTCTATTGTGTTTTCTAGATAAAGATGATTCACTTTCAAAACCAGATCTTATTTATTCATTCCTGCAAGACCCATCCTTCAGAAGGGACTTAACAGTTTTGCTATTTGATTTTTCAAACAATTTAATCATGCATCTTTTTAAAATAACACCTGTGGTGCTGTATGATAAGCACTGGACTGCTAACTGCAAGGTTGTGGTTCAAGCCCACCAACCTCCTCTTGGAAAACCTATACACGGTCACTATATGTCAGAAGATACTCTACAGTACTTAACAACAACAATGATAATTTGAAGCAGGATGATGACATTCTAAATTGAAATAGTAAGTGTTATGAATTGAATTATATTTAAACAAAATATGTTTTGAAATCCTAAACTCTATACCTGGTGTGGTGCTGTGGGTTAATGCGTCAGACTTCAAAGTCGGTTTGATCCACAAGGTCGGTGATTCAAGCTCACTAGCTGCTCCTTGGAAACCCTGTAATGGGTTGCTGTGAGTCAGAACCAACTCAATGGCACTTAAAAATAATAATATCCATAGCTGTGATTCCATTTGAGACTAAGGTTTTCTTTGTTACAATAATGGAGTTGAAGGGGTGGGTGTTGGGTATGTCCTAAACCTAATCACTTCTGAATATAGAAAGAGCAGAGTAGATATAGAAGCACAAGTTGTGGCAGGGAGAGGGAGGATAGGTGATAAATGCCACCCGAAGATGGACATGGAACCCAAAAAGCTAGGATTATACAAGGTGAGACAAGACTCTTAACAGAAGAACCGATGAAGAGAGAGCTTACCTCTAGAGCCAAAGCCCTGAATTCAGACTGTTAGCCTTCTAACGTTGACAACATGTTTCTACTGTTTTTAGTCACCCACATGTGGCATTTCTATTCCACAACACTAAGAAACCAAGTGCTTACAGTTATGGAGAAATTGAATCCTAGCACCTTAATTCGTTATAATTTTTGTTGATGTTATTTAATGTTATGCTTTATCTCTGAGCTGTCCCAGTGTGCTTTTGCCTAGAAAAAAGTTCTTCAGGAAATGGGTTTGACAGTAAGCCCTCTGAGTCTGTGGAGACTCTTTTCACTTTGAATTTGTGTTGTTAGATCCTGAGATTGAATGCTATTTTTACAATCAAATAGAGAGTACAATATTTTTTTCCTTAATCCTAATTTATGTTGGAGTCTTGGTGTGGTGCTGTGAGAAATGCACTGCACTGCAAAGTCATTTGAGCTGCACAGTTGATGGTTCAAACTCACCAGTTGCTCCTTGGATACCCTATATGGGGTCACTATGGGTTGGAACCCACTCAATGACACTTAGCAACAACAACAATTTACGTAAGTAGGTGAAGCACATATGTCAGCAGATGAATTTACTGAGACTAAAGTAAACGTCTCTAATGGAACATTCTTGTCTCAAAGGGAATATGATTTTCCCTAAGTTTCCTTTAATTTCTGGCTAATTCAATTGTCAGTTCACTGAGATGTGGAGTCACTGGGTGTGACTTCAGGGCCATTTTTTTTCCCCCTGCTCTTTTTTGTTTAATACCAGCCTCTCCCTGGAAACTCTATACAAGAGTAGGAGCTGACAGTACAGTACTTAACAACAGAAAGAGATTTGAATTAGCATATCCTTTCTTAATAAACAAGTAATTGGTCTTGGTAAAAGTAAAATATTGGATCAATGTAAAATTAAAGATACAATTACTTAAAATCTCTTTGACATTCTGTTCATGAAATTTTTGAACTTCATATTATGTTGAACTTAATGCATAAGCCTCCTCCTTCTACCTGTGAATGAGAATAATATTCATCAAATAAATGAATCATTATCAATGGCTTGATAAAAATGTATAAATATGTAATTTATCTGGATGGGGATAAAAATGTTAAATATAAAGTTATTTTCTATATATTTTTCTTGCTAAATGTATGATTTGGGCAAAATACATAATATATATTTATACATAAGGAGCTCTGGTAGCGTAGTGGTTACGAATCGGGCTGTGAACCTTGAGGCCAGCAGTTCGAAACTAATAGCCGTTCCGCGGAAGAAAGATGAGGCTTTCTGCTCCCGTAAAGATTTACACCCTCGGAAACCCTGTACAGGGTCGCTATGGGTTGGAACCGACTGTAAGGCACTTAACAACAACAACAACAGTATTTATATATAAATACAAATATGCATACTTATTACATCAAAGACACATATAGATGAATATACATATTGATTATCCTGTAAAAATAAATGTAAAACTATAAAATACAAAGGTTCACAATTGTATGCAGTCTTTTATTATTCCATTTCAGTCCCAAGGTACACATATTACACAACTTTATGGACAAATGATTAAACGTGGAAATTAACATGAAATAGGATTGTCATATAAACCCAAAAACTTTTCTTACAAGTGAATGACATACAGCAATATATTTCTTTTGGGTTGTTTTTATTCTTAATTGTATTTCTGCATTTTCTTTTGTAAACAAAGCTTGCATTTTGCAAATTTTATAAGATAATACTTGTGTATAAATTCAGATAATAAACAGACTAAAACCCAGTACAGTTTATTTTTTATTAATAGAGAATGAGTAAAAGTCTCTTTGGGAAAGAGATTTATACAGGTACTCAATGACCTGGAACCTAGGGTGGAAGAAGAGAAGCCAAAAAGTATTGCTACCAAATCTTAGAAGCCTTTAGCAAACAAAATTATCAAAATATGAAACTATTGTTTTTATATAAATCCTCCATGTAGGTCTATATACTTCTGAAGGCGATGTTTGCATCTATCTAACCCTTTCTCTAAGTATTCTATGCTCTTCCATAGACAAAGCATCAAAATGTCAATTTTGGAATTCTCAAGTGATTCAAATTGTGTTCTTTTTAATTTTTTTTATTTTATTTCTGCATTGATAAGAATGTTCTTAGTTTTCACAAAATCTCAGACTCCTTAGTCTTAAGGGAATGCATTTTTGATTTAGCTAAGTATTTCTGCCAATTCTGGGTTAAGATTTTACCTCTGGTTTCTGAACTGTCTCCTCTTAGGCCGGATCAGATGCAACACTTCACCTTCCCAATTCCAATCCAAGCTCTGCCCACTAGTTTGCCATCATCCAAGCCTTTAGAATTAGAGACCTAATTGTTTCTTTGACATGAGACCTATAGCAGGAAAAGACTGTAAAGAGAGAAAGAGAAAGAGATTGAGAGGAAGAGAGTGTGGAGACTAATAATATGCATATATAATATAGGCCTTAGTTATCTCTAGGGACATCTTTAATGTACTCTTATATCTATGTTTTTCAAAAAACATATCATTAGCCTATTTAATTGGGAACAAGATTCTCAAAGGCATACTGTTTCTTCCAGATGTGGTTAAGTTAATTTTCACCAATAATCTCTACACCTCTCCACCTAGCTTAATGTTGTTATGAACACATGATTTACTTTGCGCCACTGAATAAATATGAGACACATGCAATATATGTCAATGCATGGATGTGTAATATGAGGATGATATCTTTGAACATTTTGAGTTGTGCCCCATCAGCAACTGAAGGTCCCAAGGGATTTACTCCATTTGCATCATCATGGTCAACTCTATTTTGAGGAGGCTGCTTTTCCCCAGTTGCATTTTAGTGCTTTCCAACCTGAGGGGCTCATCATTTGGCAATAGATCTGATAGTATTCCACTGGTATTCATAAGGTTTTCAATGACTAAATATTCTGAAGTAGTTTGTATCTCCTTATTCCTAGTCTGTCTTTGTCTGGACACTCATCTGAAACCTGTCCACAGTGGATGACCCTGATGGTATTTGAAATACCAGTGGCATAGCTTCTAGAATAACAGCAGCACAAAAGCCATCACAGTGTGACAAACTGACAGACGAGGGGTGGCAATGATTTTGAGGGTGGTCCAGGATCAGGCAGCATTTCATTCTGTTGTGCATAGGGTCTCTATGAGTCAGTACCGACTCGATGGCACCTAACGACAAACAACAACAGTCTTTGAACACTGATGACTTAGTTTTGGTACAGTTACTCTGTATATTCCTCCATGTGCTTATGATGGGTCGAATATCGTTCAATATTTTGCCCTTAGAACCCATCAGTGTTTCAAGTTGAGACTTGAATTTTTCTTCAGTTCTTTCAACTTGAGAAATGTTGAGAATGTTTTCCCTTTTTGGATTTTGAACTCAAGCTCTTTGCACATTTCATCATAATAATTTGTCCTTTTAAATTTTTGCTTCAGTTTTTTTTTAAATTCCTCATTTCTTCCCATTTCTTTAGCTTCTCTAATATTAAGAGCAATTTCAGAGTCTCTTCTGACATTAGTTGTGATCTCCTATTCCTGTATTTTTAATGACCCTTTGTTGTCTTCATGTATGCTGTTCTTAATGTTATCATACAACTCTTTGGTTTTTCATCATTAGCGTCTAATGCAACAAATGTATTCTACAGATAGTTTCTAAATTCAGGTGTAGTATGTGGTCCTATAGGATAAACACTAGACTGCTAGTCACAAATTTGGAAGTTCAAACTCACCATCCTGGGAAACCCTTATAGGGCTGTTATAAATTGAAATAAAGTCAATGGCACTTAATATCAACAACAATCCAAAGATAAAGTTCAAAATTCTAATTGATAAAATTGAAACAAAATGCTTTCTATAGCAATTTTTCTTTTAAAAGAACTCTGTATTTGCAGAGTCCTAGTATGACACCACAGGATAATGCGCTGGACAACAAGGTCAGTTTAAACCACAAGGTCAGCAGTTCAAACCCACCATCCACTCCTCATAATCCCTTTACAGGGTTGTTGTGAGTCAGAGCCAATTTAACAGTATTTAATAATAAGATCCTGTTCCCAAAGCAAATTTGGGGCATGAATGGTACTATCTTCTCTCCTCTTTCCACCTCCTTTCCTGATAAAGAACTACTATCTGTCAAAAGAATATGGTCTGCTGACAACGAATTGGCATAAGGAAAGCAAGTTTGATTACTTTTCCCATAAATAAAACAATGGAGTCAAATGCATCTAAAGAGTAGACAACAATTTCATTATAACTAATTAACACAAGCCAAGTGCTTTTTATTTATATGTGCCGTGTGGTGCTGTGGGCTAACGTGTTTGACTGCAAAGTCCATTTGAAGCTCAAGTTCAATGGTTTTAGCTTAGGAGTTGTTCCTCGTAAACCCTTTACAGGGTCGCTATGGGTTGAAACTGACTCAACAGCACTTAACAATAATTAAGCAAAGCAATGACATTTTAATTTAGCTCATGTGTATCTGCAGATACTTAATTAGACTATACATTGTAGTCACACATACAGTTATCTATAAATAACTTTTGTTGACAACTCTTATATGCTTAATATTAGGATCACTGGAAAGTCACACATTTGAATTGCTTTTCAACTGGCATTATGAACTAAACCCCTGTCATGTTGAGTTCCTACACATATGTATACAGTCTCCTCTCTTTATCAAGAAACATCAGGTAAATGTGATTCTATATTTATTTTCTGTTTTAGGAT
>NW_006408884.1:2250424-2251687 GCF_000296735.1 Chrysochloris asiatica | reverse complement strand
CGATATATTCTTTATAAAAGATGTCCTTATGCATAATGTCTAAAAAGCCTCAACTTTCTCCTACTGACCAGCTGGTAGTTTCGAACTGCTGATTCATCGCCACTACACTACCTGGGCTCCTTCACTAGAAAACACAACATACATACTAAGCTGTTTCTGGTGCACTCTAGGATAGGCTACAAACCTCAAGATCAGCAGTTTAAAACCTCCAGCCATTCTATGGGAGAACAGTGAGTCAGTGTGAGTGACCCAGATATAGAAATACAATCTTTAGCTTTACCAGTCTCTACTTTATAGAAATTTCAGGATTCTATAACATATAGGCAAATTCTATATAAGTAAATACAAAATATTTTAATAGGGTTAAGAATAAATATTATTATATCCGTGTTGCAGGTTTTGCTAGTTGGGGGTAGAATGAGGTTTCTTCCACATTTAGATTCTTGTTTAACAATTGTTATTATTATTTTTTTAAATCTGTAAACAGACCCTTGTTTCTGCCCCTAAAACTCATGGCTGCAATGTAACAATATTCTTTATTTATAATCCCTTTTCACTATAACGGGTAAACAATGACAGCAGAATTTTTTAAATAAATTTCATGTTTTTGATTCTTTAAAACCAAGAAACAGAAAATGCATGTCCGGTATTATGTAACAAATTTATTATATTTAAAGCCAAATTCCAAAGGACATGGAAGGAGGAATATCGTGGTCAATATCAGATGGATCTTAGCTGAATGCAGAATATAAGAAAAATGTTGAATTGCATCTTATCAATTACCTGAACACATTTTACTGTGTGGATTAAAACAAATTATGGATAATATTAGAAAGAATAGAAACGTCAAAACACTTCGTTGTGTTCATGCAGAATTGTTATATAGATCAGTAGTTTGAACAGAATAAGAGAGTAATACTTGGTTTAAAACTGGCAAAGATTTTTGGCAGGGTTGTGTATTTTCATTTATTCAATCTATATGCTGAAAACTATGTGAAAAGTACATTATATCAGATTTAAAAGAAGACTTGTTAGCAACCCGAAATATCCAAAAAACACAACCTTGCTTGCTTGAAGTAAGGTCAACTTGAAGCAGGTACTGATAAAGGTCAAAGGCAGTAGCCTTTAGTATGGGTTACACCAGAACATGATTGGCATAAAAACACATACAACGTGACCAAAATCTTAAAAAATGGCGAAGAAACTTAAGTTGTCAAAGGTTTTGATTAGCTTTGATAAAAAATAAATAAATAAATAAATAAA
>NW_006408884.1:2247399-2249614 GCF_000296735.1 Chrysochloris asiatica | reverse complement strand
AACCGCTGACCTTAAGGTTCGCAGCCCGATTCGTAACCACTACGCTACCAGAGCTCCTTAGGAAAGATTAATCACTAAAGTAGAACATCATGTTTGGTAAAATAGAGGATCAACAAAACTTACAGAAACCATTCAGATGATATATGGACAGGGTACAGTAATAATGGACTCAAAAATACCAAAGATTCTGAAAATGGAATCGGACTGAGCAAAATGTTGTTCTGTTATACAGCACATGGCCACGAGTATGAACAAACTTGATGAAAAGAAACTTTACAGAAGCATAATGTGTTGAAAGTTCTATATTTGAGACATCCTAATTTATAAATATTACATTGTAGTAGAACCTTACCACAACTGCATGATGGGAAATGAAATTTAAGCTATATAGTATAATGTTGATTTGCAATTGAATTGCAATGGTGGGTAGCATTAAAACTCTACTTATGACAGTCTATTTTTCTAAGTCCAAATTTCACATCTGCCATATTTTGATGGGAGTCCTGCTGTGGTGCTGTAGGATAAGCACTGGGCAAGGAGGTCGGTTTGAATCACAAAGTGGGCAATTCAAAGTAACCAGCTGCTCCTTGGAAACCCTGTACCAAGTTGGTATGAGTTGGAACTGACTTGCAGGCACTTTACAACAACAACATATGTTTTTTGAAGGAGATAACAAGTATGGATTTAACAAACTGTTTAAGGTGGAGATGATATTGGTAAATGGAATGTGGTGAGTAAAAGTGGGAGAATTTTTCTTCATGTCTTCAATGTTCACATTATCATAGAACTTTACGTGAGTTATAGAGAAAAAATGTTAATAATGAAGATATAGGAACTGGAAAGAATTAAAACTAGTTTTCATTGAGCAGTACTACTCATTGGCCTGGGCAACTAGGTCCCCTGTCCTATGCCCTCTGACATGCATGGCCCCTTCCAGAAGCTGGGTCCAACCCAGGTTGGAAGTATTTCAGGCCAGGGTATTGCAGGTCTGTTCCCACTTAGGTCCCAGTCACAAAAAGTGTCTACCTCAAAATGTGTGTCTCTTTGGTACGGTATACCCCTTGACACTGGCAGTCAAGCAAGTCACCCCATGCCCTCTACAGGGTCTAGGTCTCATGTCAGACAGTTCTCCATGGATGACCGGGTCTGTTTCTCCTAGGATTTCCATCATTACACAGCAATGCCAATGGATTATTGGTTCAATATACAGATTGAATAAATAGGATGGTACTAGATAGGACTTTCAAGTCTATAAATCTTTATGGGGGGCAGAAAGCCTCATCTTTCTCCTGAAGATTGAGTGGTAAATTCGAACTGCTGACCTTGTGGTTCACAGTCCAGTTTGTAATCCACTACATGACGAGGACTCCTTAAGTAATAAACTGAGTAAAATTATATGGCCTAGTAGCCACTGTAGAATGTGACAGCTGTCATGACCATTTTGTTTTGACATGGGAGCAGCTCACTTTTTATGATGCTTCAGCAGGTTACCATTATTAGTAGAATGGCTTTTGGCCAATCTTGTGCCATCACTTAGTGTCTGGTACACTGACACTGAATCTTAAAGTCACACCCAGGCCTCTGTGTATGTTTTCATTTCCATCCTTTAAATCATGTGATCCTTCCATTTCAAAATCAATTCCCATTTTTCCCCTCTACATCTTTTAAAATTTATTTCAAATATTTCAATACTTTTGAAAAATTGAATTCCCTTTGCTGTGTCATAGTTAATTTCATCCTTTGTATCACTACAAATAAAAACTTATTTCCGTTCCTAAGAATGATGAAGGCAGGGGAGAACACATGTAGGAGTGATATAGTCAAAATCAAGAGAGGTGTTCTCAGTGTTGTTAAATGCCTTTGAGTCATTCCAACTCAGAGAAAACCTGTATAGGGTTTCTGAGGAGTGCCAGGTGGCTTTGAATTACCAACCCTGTAGTTTAAGCTGACCGTTCAGTCCATTACTTTATCCTACAGTGCCACACCAGGACTCCAATGCTATCATATAGACAATCCTACAATAGAAGTGATCTGTGGGTGATACATGGATAAATACACAGACTGAATGGATCAGCATTGGAGAGTGGAAGTAGTATGTACCTTTGTTCAAACATATCCATGAATGTGGTGGAGCACACAGGAGGCAAAGTCATGAGAACTTCTTAGACATGAAAAACAACTTGCGAGAATGATTTGCTAGACATGGGGATGAAGG
>NW_006408884.1:2245516-2247064 GCF_000296735.1 Chrysochloris asiatica | reverse complement strand
TTCTCTGAAAGGGATCACATTAGAAGGTCCTGGGTAGAGTGGTAGAAAAGGTGGAACAAAATTCAAAATTTAAAAAAAAGACCAGAGTTACTGGTTAGATAGTGACTGGTAGCACCCCAATACTATAGTCTTTGGTCACTCTTCAGTTTTTAAAGTACACTTAGTCCTGTGGCTCAAGTTAGAGCAAAGCAATAACCAGGCATATAGGGGAGACAACAGCCATATAATGGTCAAACACTAGAGATCAAAATGGCAGCACTTACCTAAGGACAAACTTCAGAGGGTTGGGAAAGACTGAGGACAGGAAACAATAAACACAGGGAGAAATTGGAGTAAGTGATGTTACCTTCAGGAGAGGTAAAACGAAGTCTCTGATTTGTTGAGTGTAATCTGATGATCTGATCTGTAACCTCACAATAAAAAGTAAAAAAAAGAAAAATACATAAAACAAAACAAAAAAAAACAAACCCGACTGCTATGAAGTCAAACTTTGACTCATAGCGACCCCATGTGTGCAAAGTAGGAGAGTACACCATAGGGCTTTCAAAGCTCTAACATTTCAGAAACAGATTGCTATCTCTTCTTTTAAGATACTTCTGGGTGCGTTTGAACGGACATTTTTTTGTTGCTGTTAACAGCTAAGAGCTTAACTATTTGCACCTCCCAGGTGAGCTTTACATCTTTATAGAATCTCCATTATAAACTTGCAATATTATATTTCAAATATTTGCCCATGCATAAGTTTTACCTTAAAGTTTGTGGTTTCCCTGAGGGTAGAAATTATGTCTGATTCATTTTCTTATTTAGTATTCAACAGTTTGCTGAATGAATAAATAAATGGATGATGAAAATAATGCATGAAGAACAAACACAGATGAACCTTCTCTCTCTGAGTTATCCTCCTTTTATTAAATAGGAGACTAAAGCTAGAGGGATGCTACTGTGCCTTCTAGTTCAATAATTATTAATATATGATTCAAAGTATATGCCCTTTAGTACTCACATAACTTTACAGATATACATATGAATAAAACAGTGAAGCACTGGAAATACATAGTTCTGTTTGTAGAAATGCAAATTATCAATTCTCATAAATATATTCATATTGACAATAGAAAATTAAGGTTTTGAGATTCACAAGTCATCAAAATAGAAACGCTAGATCTCCTAGTTCTTGAAATAAAATAGCAGAATGCTTATTCTGGCTTTCATTGACTGCTGTTGCTGCTGCTGCTACTGCTACATGTCAAAGAGTCTGCTCCAGCTCATAGCCATCCTGTGCACAAGAGAAGGACATACTGCCCAGTCCATCAAGTGCCATCCCCACACTCATTGCTGTGTCTGGCCATTGTTGCAGCAATTGTGTTACCTCATTTCCTTGAGGCTCCTCCTCTTTTTTGCCCATCAGAGGATGACTTTACCAAGCACAATGTCCTTTTCTAGGGTCTGGTTTTTCCTGATTGTGTGTGCAAAGTATGTGAGGAAGTCCCATCATTCTCACTTCTAAGGAGGATTCTGACTGTACGTCTTCTGGCAATGCATAATCTT
>NW_006408884.1:2238696-2245251 GCF_000296735.1 Chrysochloris asiatica | reverse complement strand
TTGTTGTTAATTGTTGTTAATGCTGTTGAGTGGTTTGCGACCCACAACGACCCTGGAGCTCTGGTAGCGTAGTGGTTACAAATCGGGCTGCGAACTGCAAGGTCAGCAGTTCGAAATTATCAGTTGTTCCGCGGGAGAAAGATGAGGCTTTCTGCTCCCGTAAAGATTTACAGCCTTAGAAACCCTGTACAGGGTCGCTATGAGTCGGTACTGACTCCACAGCACATAACAACAATAACAACAACAACAATAGGGTTTCCAAGGAGCAGCTGGTGAGCTTGAACCACCAAACTTGTGGCTCAAACAACTTTGCAGTCCAGCACATTAGACCACAGCGCTACACCAGGACTTTCCTATGATCTTAAAGATTTTCATGTAAATATCATCTTCGTTACCACAGCAATGAATAAAAAGTATGATGTTTAAATTCCATAGGCTCTCTTGGCATTTAAATTGTGTAGTTGTAGAGGATGATTTAAAAAATATAATATTTGATAAATGAATATTAAAGAAGACAATATGTGTAAGGAGTTTGCATAATTATGAATATTAATTATGTTCTCATAGTTTTTAAAATAAATATTCTTCAAAATTTATGTTTTTACTTAGTAAATGTGAACCTTAAAAAATACTTTTATGTTTAGTGACTTCATCTTTCACCCATCTGTTTTATATAAAGATAGTCCTCTGTTTTAAAATACATGATGTTGTTTCTGTTAAGTGCTGTGAAGTAGGTTCTGACTCATAAAGACACTGTGCAGTTGCATAAGGTCGTTATGGGTCGGTACCAACTCGATGGCACCTAACAACAACAACAAGGGTTTCCGAGGCTTTAAATCTTTGTGGGAGCAGAAAGCCTCATCTTTCTCCCACAGAGCAATTGATAGGCTTGAATTGCCAACCTGTGGTTCACAGTCCTGTGCTTATTCTGTGGAGCCACGATGCTCCTTAAAATACACGAGGTGGCTTTAAAAAATTCATGGAAAACTTTCATTATATTTCATTCAATTCCTTTGCAAACTCTTTGAATCCCCCCTTGTTTGTGCTTGAGTATTTCCCCTATGGATTTATAATTGGATATATAATCATAATATGCTATTTTAAAAAAAAAATAAATTACCCATAATTCAATGGAAAACATTCTATCTTTTTTATAATAGAATTGATATGGTACAAATGGTTAAGTGTAGACTACTAGCCATAGGTTGGTTGTTCAAAGCCACTTATTGTTGTTGTTAAGTGCCGTCGAGTTGGTTCCGACCCATAGCGACTCTGTATAGGTTTCCAAGGAGTAGCTGGTGAGCTTGGACCGCCGATCTTGCAGTTCAAACGGCTTTGCAGTCTGGTGCATTAACCCACACGCCACACCAGGAAGGCAGACCTGGTGATCTGCTTCTGAAGGGTCAGAGCCTTGAAAACCAATGGAGCAGTTCTACTTTGCATATATGGGTTCATCAGGAGTTGGAATCAACTGACAGCAACTAACAACAAAAATACGACTTTGTTGCTATTATCATCTGTTGGTTTTTGTTGTGGTTTTTTTTGTCTTATTTTTTTGCCCACTTATTTGTAATGTTTACTTGATGCATTTTTAACGTCTGTCTTTATTTCTAGCTCTCCTTTTCACATTTTTGTAGTTAATATATTGACCATACTCAGTTTCAACATTATTTGCAATGTTGTTGTCATTAAGTCAGTTCTAACAGTGACTCTGCATAGGGCTTCCAGGGAACAGCTGATGGATTTGAACTGCCAACCTTGTAGTTAGCACTACAGTAACACACCAGGATTATTTTATGTTTCTATAATTATTCACTGGTGGTACTGTAGGAATAAGCATTGAACTGTTAACCAGAAGTCTGCAGTTCAAACCGACCAGCTGCTCCAGGAGAAAGATGAGCCTTTCTGCTCCCACAAAAGATTTAAAAAGTCTCAGAAACCTTAAACAGTATCGCTATGAGTTGAAACTGACTCTAAGGCACTACACAGCTTCAACAACACAGATTTACAGTCTAAGAAAAGGTAATAAGAGTTGCTATGGTTTGGAGCAAAGTTGATGGCACTTAACAACAACGTATGTTTATAGTTTTCAACTATAGTTTTTATAATTAGAATTAAAATATAAAATTGACTTCTTTTTTAAACAGGGTATTTTTTTTTTTTTCTCTCTATTCTGGATATTCTTGATATGTTACTGCTAGTATTTCTTTTCCTCTGTCAGTTGTTGAGTGTTGTCGAGTCTGTATCTACTCATAACAACCGTGCATAGGGTTCCAAGAACTGGTTTGTTGTTGTTGTTACGTGCTGTGGAGTTGGTTCCGATTCATAGCGACCCTGTACAGGGTTTCTGAGGCTGTAAATCTTTTTTTTTTTTTTTTTTTTTAATTAAATGTTTTTATTTTGCATTGAGTGAAAGTTTACAGGGCACATCATCAGCTTCACATTCAACCATTCATATAGCTTGTTTCATTACATTGATTATTATCCCCTCCATATATCATCAGTTATCAGTGTTTCTCTCTATCCTCTTTAGCTTTTTTTTTTGGATGGCGGGGGGACTTGCCATTTTGGAATTTACAGTCTTGGCTTTTAGGGAAGGTTTTTACATTTGTCTGTGGATATCCAGGGCTCATGTATGAGATTACTAACAAGCATTACTGAATAATCAGATGAGGGACAGTTTGCTATGTCTACTAGGTAGCTAAAGTCTGATCCTCAGAGCCTATGGTTTGGACAGTCAACAACACTTGGGCCCACAGGGGCTTGGCCTCCTGACCGGGTCTGCATGGTCTGCATCCGAATCCTCCTTATTTATTTTTTGTTTAAGGGACGCTGCCTGTCTTAGGTGGTCAGTGCAAATTCCTCAGTCTTACCAGTCATTGAAACTCATTGCAGCATGGCAATGGCTCTGTCTTAAGTTGCCGAGGTTCCACGTGATCCTTACCTGTCTCTGGCCACACATCCAGCATAAACAGCCGCCATCCGAGGAAGGCAAGGAGGAAGGAGATCAGCTGGAGACCCCATGCGCCAGACATTGCCAGCCCACCACCTGCTCTAAGGTGACCAAGCAGGATCACTATGCTGAGGTTCAATCAAGTTCTTAGGGGATCTTACTCTCTAGCAGGGGTAGCAAATGAGTAGCCACTCAGTGTTCACTTTGAGAATTACTTATATCATAAATTTGAGCATGTAGCTGATGAATATCCACAGACAAGTGTATATTGTTCCACAACCTCCTAAAATGCTGTTGGATTAAGTTCCAATCAATTTCTGGGTTACTGAAACTGAGGCTGTAAATCTTTACGGGAGTAGAAAACCACATCTTTCTCCCGCAGAACAGTTGGTAGTTTTGAACTCCTACCCTGCACTTTGCAGCCCAATTCATAACCACTATTGAATGTCTGTTGAATGTTGCAATTTTAGCCTGGAGTTCTCTTATATCACTTTTAAATCTTATGATTTTAAACAACTCTTCTTTAGTGCATGTCAGTCCTGCTTTGTTTTTTTTTTAACCGTATCTCTGACTTGTACCCTTGCTGCATGAACTTGCTTATGATGTGAACTTGTGCTCTGGGTCTTGTTGAAACAGAACTCTTACTTCCTTTTTTCACATTTTCCTCTGCTTATATTGTTTTGGTGCCATTGATTTTTATTGCTGTGCTTCTTTATCAATACCCCACAGAGAAGTAGGTTAGCTAACTATAAGGTGGTAGCATAGTGGTTACGAATCGGGCTGTGAACCGCAAGGTCAGCAGTTCGAAACTACCGGCAGGGAGAAAGATGAGTTGTTCTGCTCCCGTAAAGATTCACAGCCTCAGAAACCCTGTATGGGGTCGCTATGAGTCGGAACCAACTCCACGGCAGTTAACAACAACAACAACAACAACAGTACCAGTTAGAAGAAAATATGCAAAAGGATATCTAATGCTTTAGAGAGAATGTATCCTTTTTACTGATAAAAAGAATTTTTGACCTGGTCTTATCCATCTCTCAAATCCTTCTTATTATGAGAACTTTAAGTAGTTATAGTATTTCTCTTGAATCCAGTGATGCTTTTATTAGTTTCCATACTACTGACCCATTGTATTTACAAATATTTATGTATTTTGGTAACACTAATATAATTTTGAATTCCAACGTTCAAATTGGTTGGCAGTTCAAATTTACCAGCCACTACTCGGAAATCCCATACAGGGTCACTATGAGTCAATTGCACGTAATGACAGCAACAACATATAAATAGTAAATTTCTATTAAAACTGCACAAAAAATTTTTAGACAGTCATTTTAGTGTCACCCCTTCTGTCAGTGTGACCTGCACTCCTACACCCCCTTCATGATGCCACTGAGTCACCTGAAACACTGTATCTAAGTGAAAGTTTTTTATTGTTAAATAACAATTGACTTGCAGGTTTTCTTTTTCCTTTGTAAGATAAATTAAGGTCCTTGTGTTTTGAGTATATACAATGGATTTTTCATTTTTCAGGTGCTATTTAGTGATCATAGAATTTTATAGTTTAAAAAGAATTTGACGACCTGCGTGCCCTCTACCTCCACATGTATTCTTTAGCTTAGCCTGCCCTCATAACACCTCACTTTTAGTTTCTGGGGAAAAGGTTTCCCTTTTCCTTTCTGGAATCTGCTTGTACACTAGCTCCCTCCTCTGTCTCCTGTCTGGTTCTCTGCATCTTCATTACCATCTAGTACATATTCTATTTGAATAACGTGCCAAGCGTCTTCTGTGACATAAAAAGAAAGACAAAATTCCTTTTCCTACCACCCTCATAAGGAGTTCAGGTATCGTAATGGTAGTGAATCGGGCTGTTAACCTCAAGGTTGGCAGTTCAAACTGTCATTCGGTGGGAGAAGAATGAGGCTTTCTGTTCCCTTAAAGATTTATGGCCTTGGAAACCTTGTACAGGGTCAGTATGAGTCGGAACCGACTCCACGGTACTTAACAACAACAACCACCACCCTCATGCTCTTGCCTTCACATCCAGACTTCTGAAATGTTCTCAGCTTTGATTTCCTCACTAGCAGTTATCCCTCTGAAGAGCAAAGATGTCAGCTTGAGAACCAAGCCATGGTATTTTCAATAACCTCATATGCATGCAAAAGCTGGACATTGAATAAGGAAGACCGTGGAAGAATTGAGGCCTTTGATTTATGGTGTTGGAGGAGAATATTGAAAGTGCCATGGACTGCCAAAGGAACCAATAGATCCATTTTGGAAGAAGTGCAGCCAGAGTGCTCCTTAGAGGCCAAGATGATCAAAGTTTGTCCCTCATGCTTTGGGCATATTGTCAAGAGGGAGTAGTCACTGGAGAAGGATATCATGTTTGGTAAGGTGGAGGGTCAGAGAAAAAGAGGAAGGCCCCCAACAAAATGGATTGGCCAAGTGGCAGCATCAATGGACTCAAGCGTGGCAACAGTAGTGAGGTTGGCCCAGGATCGGACAGTGTTTTGTTCTGCTGGGCATAAGGTCGCTATGGTGACTGCTTCCAATGTTGCATCAGGCATATGGACATTATACTATCACAGACAGTGTTGTATTTCATGACTGATCTTGATAGGTTATTTTTGATAATGAATGCGATGTCATTGCTCTTCAATTTGTCATTAACAGCATAGTAAACCTGTGATTGTCAGATTCAAAATGACCAATACCAGTCCATTTCAGCTCACTAGTGCCTAGGAAATCGATGTTTACGCATTCTATTTCATTTTTTACAGTTTCCAATTTTCCTAGATTCAGACTTTGCATATTCCATGTTCCAATTATTAATGCATTTACAGCTGTTTCCCATAATTTTGAGTTGTGCCCCATCAACAAATGAAGGTCCCTGACAGCATTACTCCATTTGCCTCATGACAGCAAACTCTACTTTGAGGAAGTATCTCTTCCCCAGTCACATTTTGAGTACCTTCCAACCTGAGGGGCTCACCTTCTTGCACTGACTATGACAATATTCTGGTTTTCCTCATCCTGTTTCAATATTCAGTAATCTGCTGCTGACAGTGTCCCAATTCTATCCATAAGGTTTGTTTTTACTAAATACTTAGAAGTAGTCCCTCTCTTCTTCTTCCTATTCTGTTGTTGTCTGGAAGTTCATCTGAAACCTGTCTACTCTATATGACCCTCAGGTATTTAAAATACCCATGGCATAGCTTCCAGAATCACAGTAACACACAAGCCACCATAGTATGACAAACTGACAGACAAATTGTGGAAATTTGACTCTTAGCGACCCTGTATATGGTATTTGAGGAGCAGTGGGTGAATTTGAACCACTGCACTTGCAGTTCAAACCAATCTTACAATACAGTGCATTATCCCAAACACCACAAAGTATTATAGCATGTTGTACATGTGAGCATGTTATTTGTAAAAGAATATGATTTCTAAAGTATAATGTTGTTGGTGCTAGTTGCCATCTAATTAGTCCCACTCATAGTGACCGGAGGAAACAATCGTTGGAGAAGGATGTCATGCTGGGTAAGGTGGAGGGTCAGAGAAAAAGAGGAAGACCCCCAACAAGATGGATCAGCCAGGTG
>NW_006408884.1:2237088-2238575 GCF_000296735.1 Chrysochloris asiatica | reverse complement strand
TGTCTTCACTGATGATATGGAGCTTTTCCATCTTCTCTTTCCACAGATGTAGTCTATTTGATTTCTATGTGTTCCATCTGGCGAGGTTCATGTGTAATATATATATATTTAGTTCTTATTTGACATGGGAAACAATCATGTGTTTGTATTTAACATGTTTTAATTTGATATTTAGGGAAACATGGTGTCTTTGGAGGATAAGCACTGGACTATGAATCACAAGTTGGATGGTTCAAGCCAACCAGCTGCTCCATGAGAAAAATATGAAATTTTTTGCTCTTGCAAATATTTACAACCTCAGAAGCCCTATTTTTGATGTGAAGTGCCGGGGAGTCGGTTTCAACTCACAGTGACACAGTGTAGGTTTCCAAGACTTCAATCTTTTATAGAAGCAGAAAGTATTCAATCTTTCTTCTGCAAATGGCTGGTGAGCTCCAACAACCAACCTTATGGTTCACAGAACAGTGCTTATCCTCTGGAACCACCGCACTCCCTCAGAAAGTCTGTATAGGGTCACTATAAGTCAGCACTCAACAGCAATTTGACTTCTTAGAAAGTCACAGCTTCTCTTTCTTTGAAAACAACCAGAAGGTTGTTGGTATTAACTGCTATTGGGTTGGTTCTGACTCCTAGCAACCCTGTATAGAGTTTCAGAGGAATGACTAGTGAGTTTGAACCACCGATCATGAGGCTGAGTGCTCATCCTACAGCATCACAGTATTTGGGATATACCCTATTCTACATTCAAATACCTATTCTTTGAATTAGGCTAATAATAATCTACAACTCCTGGTGTGGCACTGTAGGTTAATGTGCTGGACTGCAAAGTCAGTTTGAACCACAAGGTCATCCTTACCAGCCACTCCTTGGAAACCCTATACAGGGTCACTATGGGTCGAAGGAACCCAATGGCACTCAAAAACAACAATAACTCTAACAGTTTAAATACTTTTTAGTCACTAATTTCCTTGCCTCTGGGATAATGTTTAAACATGTTATGCTTTGCCACAAGTTTGTATGTTGTTGTTGTCAGGGGCCATCTAGTTGGAACTAACTCATAGCGACCCCATGCACAACAGAATGAAACACTGTCTGTTCCTGGGCCAACCTCACTATTGCTGCCACACTTGAGTCCATCAATGATGCCACCTGGCTGATCCATCTCGTTGGGGGTCTTCCTCTTTTTCTCAGACCCTCCATCTTACCCAGCATGACATCCTTCTCCAGCAACTGTTCCCTTCTGACAATACGTCCAAATTATGAGAGACGAAGTTTAGCCATCTTGGCATTCAAGGAGCACTCTGACTGCACTTCATCAAAACAGATCTATTGGTTCTTTTGGCAGTCCATGTCACTTTTAGTATTCTCCTCCAACACCACAATTCAAAGGCATCAATTCTTCTACAATCTTCCTTATTCTCTGTCCAGCTTTCGCATCCGTATAAAGTTATTGAAAATACCATAACTTGGGTCAGGTGCACTTAGTC
>NW_006408884.1:2230519-2236988 GCF_000296735.1 Chrysochloris asiatica | reverse complement strand
TTCTGCTGTGCATGGGGTCGCTATGAGTCGGTTCCGACTCGATGGCACCTGACAACAACAACAACAACAACATAGTGACCCTATGCACAACAGAATGAAACATTGTCTGGTTCTGCACCATCCTCACAAGTGTTGTTACATCTGAGCCCATGGCTGCTGCCACTGTGTCAATCCATTTCATATGTATGTATGGAGGCTTCACAGCTCTGGTGTGGTACTGTAGGATAAGCACCAGACTGCTAACCACAAGGTTAGCCATTCAAACCCACCAGCTGCTCCTTGGAGGCCCTATACAGAGTTGCTGTGAGTTAGAATTGACTTAATGGCAACAAAAACATGGAGGATTTTTAATCATTCCTGTAAAAGTAAATGGAAAGATAATGGACTTTCCCATGAACTTTGTAAAATATCTATATGGAGTCCTGATGTGACGCTGTAGGATGAACACTGGACTACTAACCTAAGGTTGATGGTTCAAACCTACCAGCTACTAACTATGTTGGTGTACCGGGTTGGTAAGAGTTGGAACTGACTCAATGGTACTTAATAACATACATACAAAGAGAGATATGTTTATATAAATATAATATATTTCATATATATATATGAAAATTGTCGGTATTAATATTTTAACTATGCTTATATTTTCAGCACCATTACATAACTGCTTGACTCATTTGGGAATATAATCAAGTTGGAATTCCAAAGCTGTAAAGGAGTCTAGTCTTGATAAAGGTAGGAAACAATTAAATAATATGAAAATAATTATTTTAACCTCTTCATCAATACTTTAATATTTCATTAATATATATTATTTTAAATAAATGTTTCTCATTAGAAATCAGAATATTCGAATATTCATATGTATAGAAACGGTGATGGACAAATACTTGACTGTGAAACTCGAACTAGTCACCATTTATTTTAGCAACAGTTCTCTATATATTCTTTGCTCCTTTAATGTATTTTTCTCAGACTGTTTCAATTTACATGCAGATTTGAGAAGACCTAGTGGCTATGTGCTTCCTAAAGAACAGGAATTGATTTTCTCTTTTTATATTCTATTTTTATGACACTTTGCCTACTCCCTCATAATTAGTGGATATTACTTCTGTTAAATTGGATACGTCTCATTTCAAAGGCAAATCTCAGACAAAGCCCTCACATAGGAAATAAAGAGACAATGTCACAAATTTTCTTGCCTTTATTAATATTAATATGACAGAGTCTAGTTCAACTGTTCCTCATGCAAGCAATTGGAGGTTGCTTTTCTTTTGCTGATGACAGGAATCTAAACCCTGGAATTTAGACACTTACAGTTAACCTTCCTTGAGACAAGCAATTAAAGCCCTGCACTGACACTCCCTTTTGGTAATAATAAAATGTTTTCTCAATATATAGTCAAAACAAGCTTAATAATCTGAGATCCCAATCAATGATCAATTAAGATTTTCTATAGCTATCATAACTCAGAAAGAGAAGGTTAAAAACATAAGGCAAACATAATTAAACTAACGTGGCATTATGGATCTTGCTGGGATCATTGTTCAAACTCTCAGAACATGTTCATATTTAATAAGTAGAAAATTTTAGTCTTTCTTTTTTGATATCAAATTTCCTCTCTCAGTTTTCCATATTCATAAAACCAAGCTATATAACATTACCAATTAATTTTCAAGTGATTGCTTTGAGAAACACTGCATTAATTTTTGCTAAAATATTTCAAGAATATAATTTGAAATAAAATTTACCTTTGCATATCTCCAATACTCCTGAGTCTGCTGTCATCCACTTTCCACTTCACTTTATTTCCCATGAATATTCAGAATTATTGTAAAGAAAATATCTTGGTTTTGCTTTTACTGTGTAATTGTTTTTACATGTTATGTAAAGGTTCACTTCATTTTTAAATATTCGATCTTTCAGATATCCCTCACTTTTTAAAAATGTGCTTTATGTCACTTCCTTTTTATGAAAGAACTCTATTGGTACCTGTTTTCACGAACCAAAATAAATGCATAGAGGATTTTCAATGTTAAGAAAAATGACAAAAGAAAAACTAGCATTCAATGGTTTATTTTGTAGTGAGACATTACAGAGGCAGCATACACCCCAAATAATGAAAGTGTCTTACCAAGTTCCCTCCCTAGTAACTACTCATCAACTTAGCATCAAGCTGATGGAGCTTTGAAGTGTGTCTGTGAACCTTGTATGCTAATGTTATTTTAGGTTATATGTATTATTTGGCATGATTTGGTAAGTTATTTTGGGGTCTGGGTCCTCCCAATACTTTATATATATATAAATTAATGTCAATGGATTCTTTGCTCGACACCATTTTGGCTTTCACATGGCTTCATAGGAATGCTTCTCTTTTGGATAGCAGGGGAAACCTCTATTTGGATTGGTAGGGTAAAATAACTCAATACCTTAAATTATTTGTAATGGACAGCTTGTTCATCTTAAAAGTAAAAATTAAAAAGCAACCCATACATCAAGTTAAACATGATCTGTGATGGAAGTATGAGTAGTACTAGTAAAAACAAACAACATAATAATAACTCATTTCCTAATGCAGGACTTGGTGTGGTTTTCTTTAAAGCTTAATCGGGCATCAAAATGCCTGAATTTCAAAATAAAAGAGAAGGGCTTCTCAAACATCCATTGGTTCTCTTTATGTTACAAAGAAAATAGAAAAAGAACTGAATAGGAGTTTGGTGATTGTTTTATGTAAGAATAGTTTAAAGATTATAACTGAAGAATAGGTAAATTTAAATACATGAGAATATTGACTTGTTCTTAATCAGGACTGAATTCATTTCAATGCAAAAGGTCATGGCTTGGTATTGTATCTTTCAGTATAAGGATTTTCATAAATTTCCAAATGCAAATTCAAAGCACCAAACCAATAAGTAATCTCAGTAGAATGAGAAAATACCAAGTAAATTCCAAAAACACAGAAGGTAAAGATGTCAAGCTAAACAGACGTGAAATTGAAATGTTTGCTTTCATTAATTTGTTGTTGAATGAAGTAATGCTCTGGGGGCCTGTAACATTGCAATCACCTTCTTGGCTGTAATTATTTGATGAACAACTAAAGACAAAAACACATTTATTTTTCCTTTAAAATTTTGGGAAGCATATTTCTTGTTCATCTCATTTGACACTTATATCCATGATCACTTAACAAGAAATTAGATGGATTTATTATGCACCAAACAAAACAAAATAATACAGAACTCACTCCTTCTGTATGGGGGTCAGAAAATACACTTTGATCATTTATTGAAACTTTTTCATGTCTTAATGTAAAGAAGGCCTTGGTTGCAGAGAAGAATTTGGCATATCTTCTCTATATTAGGGTTAGCAAAGAATCGGAAAAGTGTCGCAGATTAATACTTGAGCTAGATTCAGGAAGGACTGGAAAACTATGAAAAAAATGGGATGTAAAAAGAATATGAATCTCTGTGGTAGAATTTCATGTCGGGTGAATTTAAAACTATTTGGAGAGCTAGAGAACACATATGGAGTACGAGAGAGTTAGGAAATCGTTCTAGTTGAGAGTAACCCTTATGATAAAGAACTTTACATGAAACTTCAAAACATATCTGGAGTTTGGGCCTTATTAATTTTTTTTTTATTTGTAATTGTGATATAGAACTTTTTCTTGATGTCAAATAATTACCTGGTCAACTGTGTATGTATGTGCACACATGTGCATGCCTGCTACCATGTTTTCATGTTTGTATGTATTCATAAAATGATTGCTGGCAATATATCGACAGATTATATTTTTATATTTATTTGCCAAATCTTTTAGAAGCACCAACATAATGTTATTTCATTCTACATCCTATAATTTCTTAGACTATGACAAGTATACAACCAGTATTCAAACGACGCTTGTTTTATTGAGAGATGTATGTAAAGAGTTTAGGGTTTTAATTAAATAAACTCCTTCATAATTCTTTGAATGGTTTATTTGAAGAAAAAAAAAATGAGATGGAAAAGTGCCTGTCAAAAGGAAAGTTTTGGAAATGGACAATTCATTAACACTGAGTCACAGCATATCTAGAATCAAGCTTTAAAGAGTCTTCAGGGCATCATTGTAAATGTCAGGTCTTGACCTTTGGGCCAGTGCCTCTAAGCAGTGATGAGGTGAAACAGAAATTGATGGAAACCCAGGAGAGCAATGGATCTGATAAGGCAGTAGTGGATCTGAGCATTTCTGCTTTTAATGCTCACAACATCCTGCTGAGTTGATAATGGTGGTGGTGATTCTGTGCCGTGGAGTCGGTTCCGACCCTTAGCGACCCCTGTACAGGGTTTCTGAGGCTGTAAATCTTTATGGGAGCAGAACGCCTCGTCTTTCTCCCACGCATCAGCTGGTAGTTTCAAACTGCTGACCTTGCAGTTCACAGCCCAATTCGTAACCACTACGCTACCAGAGCTCCTTAAAAAATTAATTGCAGAATCATCTGTCTCTCTCTGTTATTTTAAAATGTAGTTGTAAGAAATTACTATAAATATTTTTGTGAGTGCTTTTAGTGTATTTTTAACAAGATGGGTTATTGTTTCGATCGGAATTAGTACGTGTGAAGAAAAATAATTTGGAGTAATTGACAAAGGTTAATAACTTGAGAAATGCCTGTGAGTATTTCACAAAGAACCTGTCATTGCAAATTATGATTCATCATCTGCACAGAATAACAAGCACAAAGAAGAAAGGAAAATACAGAAGCAGATGACAATTTCATCTTTTTGTTTAGAAAATAGAATTCTTCCAATGGTTTGTAATTACTATAAACCTCCAGGATTATTGAATCAGACTGACTACAAGTGGTCTAAGTATGAGGGGGAAAAAAAATCAAACTAGGTAGCCCAATCATTCATATACTTTCTCTTAATATGATTTTTGATTTCTTTACTCAATTTTTAGTTTAAAGTACCACAGGCCACAAAATGCTCTAAAATCATGCACTGACCATTTACATGTCTTTTTTTTTTTTTTTTTTTTCACCCGTACACATATTTTCAATTAATTTTAAAGGTCATTTTCCTTCTGTCATCTTGAAGATGGGGTTCCTTAAATAAAAAGGAAGGCCTTTTCCTCCCACTCTCTTTTAAGTAATCTTTTTTATATGTCAACTTGTTTTGATGTTACAAACGGGTCATAATCCAGGCCTTTCTGCTATTGCTCAAGATAGTTTAAAATATCATCAACATACAAACAAGTAAACGTGTGCATCCTCTTTGTTCTGATCAAAGAAATACTGCAGGAGAGATAGAGAGAAATCTCCGTTATGGTCTGTAGGACAACAATCCATAATTTACTGTGCAGATGTCTATGTAATTTAAGCAGCAGGCAGAAACAACCACATAGTTGTAGCTGCTTGGGGAAAGGATACCAAGAGGCTCATAAATCAAGGTAAGGATTAAAAGCAATGAGCATTCATCTTCTTAACCTCGTAAGACGATATTGAAAAGCTAAGGATTAGAACATACAGAGCCTGGAATCTTTGGGCAGGGATAAAAGAGATCAGAGATTTTGAGGTTTCTCTCAATTAGCATTGACCTGCCATTTGCACGTAAATCGGATATAATTTTAAAGTTGATTCAAAGAAGCTCCTACCATATTAAAAATTGATTATGTAATAGGCTATATTTCTAGGATACAGAAAAGGGGAGTCAAATTAGATGGCAATGTTATTTATTTTCATACATTACTGTATTTTGTTTTTGTTTTTGTTTTACATTATCTTGAAAATAACCGTTCAGATATTTAATCCAGAATACCTTTGTTTTAGCTGGAGTTTTGCTAAATGGCTGAAGTATTATCAAAAACCTCAAGCCTCAGAATAGTCACATGAAGGAGAGTCAGACAGCTGGGTCTCTCCTATAACATTTAGTAAATAAATGGCCTGTTACTAATGGTGTATATTTGAAAAATTCTTCTAATCAAAGGTCTTTGTATACAAATGAATACATCTTACTAGTGAGACAGATTTCCTATTCAGTTGAAGTTAGGAACACTAATCAAATTTAAAGGTTTTGAAAAGTGTGCATTTGTTAATTTTTAAAATCTTCTCTTTAGTCAGGTTTATGATGCAACTGAATCTGCTGATAATTGAAGAATACCAGATTAACACACAGACTGGTAAAATCAGCTATTCAAAGACAGCTATGAACCTATGCAGGAAACATAAATAGATGCTGTAGTGCGATCCCTTAATTTAGTAACAAATATCCCTTGGCAGTGATTTCATTTAATATTGCCCATATATAATGTATCACTATGGGATAATAATGCAATGGACCACAATGTTGGTTTGAACCACAAGGCTCATGGTTCAAATTCACCAGCTGCTCCTTGGAAACGCTATGCAGGGTCACTATGAGTCAGAACTGACTTGGTGGCACTTAAAAGCAACAACACTTAATTATCGACTCTTGGTAAGAAGAGTGGAAT
>NW_006408884.1:2212497-2226559 GCF_000296735.1 Chrysochloris asiatica | reverse complement strand
TCCTGTATCTGACAGTGTTTTTCTGCTATTCATAGAGTTTTCAGTGACTAGCGATTCGGAAGTAGTTCGTCACTCTTTCTTCCTAGTCTGTCTTTTTCTGGAAGCTCATCTGAAACCACTCGTCTGCTTGTCGTGCTGTGGTGGACTGAGTTGCTGTGATTCTGAGGGCTATGCCACCGGTATTTTAAATAACCAGCAGGGTCACCCATTGTGGACAGGTTTTAGATGAGCTTCCAGACAAGCTTGTATAGTGATTTTGAAATAAAGCAGCATTTGTTGAATTATGCATCATTTTAACTATTTCCTCTTCTATCTGCATTCTAACTATACCATGCTGCATTATTTGAAGAAACATTTTAAAGAAGGGAAAGATAAAACTTTGGGAAGTGGCTAACCCAGAAGTAGCCCAGACATTAAGTTTTGGCACTAAGATGTATGTATAGGGAAACTTATAATAGATTTTTGGAGTGAAAATGGACAAAAATCACTTCAAACTTAGTAACCATTCATCTTCCAGAATCTGTCAATAAGCTACAATTTTAAATTAATAAACTACCATTGGTCTAAAAAAGAGTAAGTCATTTAACTCCATTTCTACATATCTGAATTCATATTTGAAAAAAAACAGTTTTTCACCAGAAAGAAAGAAGCAAATCTAAATGATAGCATTTGCTAAATGTATTTCACTAGCATTCTTAAATGCTCTTTTATATTTTATGTGCCTCTGTAAAGTGGGAACTATATTATTTTTCCTTAATAATTTCTTCCTAGTTTACATAAAGCAGCCATTTATTTTGCAGGGGAAAGGGTGAATTATAGATTTACTGATTTCTTTACTCAGAAATAGTTACTGAGCATTTACTATGTGCCATTTGTGTCAAGGATTTTTACTGATTGTCCCACTTTTGCTTGCATATGAAAATACCATAGATTGTGTCACGCACAGCTTAGTCTTCAAAGCGACGTCTTTACTTTTTAACACTTAAAATTTTATAGACACAAACAAATATTTTACAGAGAATAAGCAGGGAACAATGATGGGAAGCGTTTGTGTGATGAAAGAAGGAAATGTGATAGTTTGCAAGATGTAAAAGCATGCTTATAGGAATCTGTCTAGTAAAATAATATTTGGAATAAAGAAAAAAAAAGCTTAAAGGAGATGTGAGAGGAAGACATGGGAATATCAGAGAAAAAGTGTTTCAGCATAAACAAGGAATTTTCATAGTCTCCAAGGTACACTCTGTTTTATGTGCAAAATCAAAGACTAGGAAAAATGACCAGTGTGTTTGAATCTTGGAGAAAGTGAGGGAGGATAGCATGTGATGAGGTCAGACAGGCAGTAGGGCCTTTTCGAACAATGAAGGAACCTCTCTTTTCCTTCTGAATGTGGCTGGAATCCTTTGGATGCATCTGGATATACTAGGGGCATGTAATATTTGATCTTTTAAAAGAACTTCTCTGGCTGAAGTGTTTGGGATCAGGGAGTCCTATTTAATGCAGCAACAGCAAACAAAATGACAATGCTATAGGGAGAGAGAATGACTGGTAAAAGATAGGAAGATTGAGACCACATGACTGATGAAGAGGTGTGAGAAAAGGAGAAGGACCAAGGATGATGACTCAATGGTTTCTGAGCCAAGCAACTAGAGGATAGTGCAGTTATTAATTGAGTATTGGAAAATGAACTGTTCTTTAGACAAGAAGAAATATTCTCTTGTTGTTTTAAGGTGATTTAAAGTTGGCCAACTCATAGAGACCCTATATGCACTAGGTCGAAGCACAAGATGCATTGATGTCTACTGGTGATTTCAATGTGAAACAAAGGAAACAAAGGAGAACCAGTTGTTGGGAAAAAAAAAAAAAAAAGCCTTAGTGATAGAAATGACATCAAACATTAGATGACAGAATTGTTAAGATATTTTGTGTATTTTTTTTTGGATCAAAAAGTGACAGTCAAGAAATCAAGAGTACTGCAGTAGGTAAATCTGCACAACACCTTATTAAAGAGATCAGAATTAAAGACAGCAGTTTAAGGACTAAGGTGTGCCTGATCCAAGCCATGGTATTTTCAATAGCTTCATATGCATGTGAAAGTTGGAAAATGAATAAGAAAGACCAAAGAAGAATTAATGTATTTGATTTATGGTGTTGGGGAAGAATATGAAAAGTACCATGGACTATCAGAAAAACAAACAAACCTGTGTTGGTAGAAGTACAGCCATAATGCTCCTTAAAATCCAGAATGGCAAGACTTGTCTTTCATACTTTAGACACATTATCAGGAGTTACCATTTCCTGGGGAATCCTGGTGTGGTGCTGTGGGCTAATGCATCATACTGCAAAGTCATTTGAACTGGAAGATCGGTGGTTCAAGCTCACCAGCTTCTCCTTGGAAACCCTATACAGGGTCACTATGGGTCAGAATTGACTCAACAACACTTAACAACAACAACCATTCCTGGATAAGGACGTTAAGCTTGATAAAGTGAAGGGTCAATGAAAAAAAGAGGACCCCCCAACAAGATGGATTGACACAGTGGTGGTAACAATGGGATAACACATCACAATAATTGTGGGAACAGTGGAGGACCTGACAATGTTTCATTCTGTTGTGCATATGTTCACTATGAGTTGGAGCCAACTTGGTGGCACCTATTGCCACCAGCAACAACAAGGACCTATCCAATGGAAATATCTTTTTTCAGCAACATAAATGGCAGCTTTTTATGTGGATGTCCTGGTGCGGTGCTGTGGATAAGCACTGGACTACAAGGTTGGTTTGAACCATAAGGTGTGCATTTCAAGATCTGCAATTGTTTCTTGGAAACCCTATATAGGGTTGCTGCATGTTAGAACTGACTTGATAGCACTTAACAACAATAACAATGATACTTGTGAAACTCACCGGATTAAATACATGGGAATAAAGTTGACTACAGTTAGTGGAAAGAGAAAATTGTGAAGTTTGATAGCATCTTTCAGAGTAAGTCTAAGGATCAATTGCAGAACAGATCATCGATTATAAATATGGAAGTTCAAGTTGAAGCTGAAGAAAATGAAAACCCATGATAGTCAAAGAACAACCTCCAAAGCCAAGTCCCTGAATTTGGAGGCCATATCAAGAATAGATCTGAATCATTGAACACTAATGACCAAAGATAAAACAAGTTGTGGGATAATATCAAGTACATCAAATACAGAAAAAGATCATTAAGATTGGAAAAATAAATGAAACGTGTGAATATTAGTTACCATGACTCTGAGACCAGTAGAACAATGATGCCCAGTTACTGCTCTCAACTGTTCTGAAAGGGACCGCATTTAGAAGGTCTGAGACAGAGTGGGAGAAAATTTGGAGCCAAAACTCAAAATTATTTTAAAAGATTGGACTTTTTGACTGATTCAAAAAGTGACTGGAGGAACCTGAGACTAAAGCCCTCAGTCACCATTAATATCTGGAATGGAACTCACCATTGTGGCCCAATTCTCAGCCAAGCAATAGATAGGTGTCTAAGTGGGACAACAACACTAGTAAGGTTGTTGTTGCTAAGTGCTGTCCAGTCGATTCTGACACATAGAGACCCTGTATAGGGTTTCCATGGAGCAGCTGGTGAGTTTGAACCACCAACCCTGTGGTTCAAACTGACTTTGCAGTCCAGTGCATTAGTCACAGCATCACACCACGACTTCATGTTCACCATGAAATAGAAAATCACTCAAGCTCAAAGGTCAACATTTACCTAGGAACAAAGTTGAGAAGGGATGGGAAGGAGGGTCAATGGGAATACGAACCACAGGTAGGAAGTGTGAACACTGCAGTTACTTAGAAGGGAATGCAGTCACAGAGATGAAACAAAGTTTATGATTTGTTTAATGTAAAACATATGGTCATCTCTGTAAACCTTCACTCAATTCATAATATAAAGTTAAAAAAATAAAAAAGATCCAAAAGGAGTCAGAAGAGGCTCTGAAATGAACTTTGCTCTTGAATATTGAACAAGTAATGCAAAGGAGAAAAGATAAAGTCAAAGAGATAAACAAATTTCAATGGATAATTTGATAATAAAATATTATAAAGAAACGTACAAAGTCTGATAACTAGAAAATGTAAAGGGAAAAGCACACTTAGCATTTCTCAAGCTGAATGAACTAAAGAAAAATTTCAAAGCTCGAGTTGCATCAATGAAGGATTCTATAAACAAAATGCTGAATGCTGTAGGAAATATCAAACAGAGATGAAGGGAATACACATAGATATCAAAAAAGAATGATTAAAGTTCATGCATCTAACTAGGTGACTTGTTTGCTGATGTTGTTATGTGCCATTGAGTTGGTTCTAACCCATAGTGTCCCTGTATACAACAGAACAAAGCACATCTCGGTCCTGGACCATAATCACAATCATTGTTAAGCTTGAGCCCATTGCAGCTGCTAGTGTGTCAATCTATCTTATTGGGGATTTTCACCTTATTTGCTGACCCTCCACTGTACCATGCATGATGTCCTTCTCCAGGGACTGGTTTCTACTGAAGTCACACCATCTTGATGTGTAAGGAGCAGCCTGTCTGTACTTCTTCCAACACAGATTTGTTTGTTTGGAAATTTTAACCTTCATTTCCAATTCCATAAGTCAAATGCATCACTTATTCCAGCATCTTCCTTATTCCTTGTCAAAATTCCACTTGCATATGAAGCTATTGAAAATACCATGGGTTGGGTCAGGAACGGCTTAGTCCTCAAACTGATGTGTTTGCTCTTGAAAACTTTAAAGAGATCTGGAGCACCAGATTTGCTTAATGGAATATATTGTTTGATTTATTGACTGCTGTTCCCATGAGTGTTGATGGTAGATCCATGCAAAATGAAAGCTTTCACAACTTCAATCTTTTCTCCATTTATCATGTTATTGTCTACACTGAGATGCATCCAATAGTGAAGGCTGTGATATGTAATCTTCATCAGTAAGTATTTTAATTACTTCTCGCTTTCAACGAGCAAGATTATATAATCTCAGGTTGTTAATGAGTCTTCCTCTGATCCTGATACCACTTTGTTCTTCATATATATAAATTATAGCTTCTTGGACAATTTACTTAACATACAGATTGAATAAGTATGGTGAAAGAATATAACCCTGGTTCATACCTTTCCTGATTTTAAAATATTCAGTGTCTTCTTGTTTTGTTTGAATAACTGGCTCTTGATTTATGCACAGGTTCCTCATGAGGACAATTAGTGTTCCAGAATACTCATTCTCTGTAGCGTTGTCCATTGCTTGTTATGATCTAGACAGTTGAAAGCCTTTGCATATCCAAGAAAGCACAGATAAACACCATTCTGATATTCATGGCTTTCAGTTACTATCCATCTGACATCAACTACGGTCTCTCTCATTCCTCATCCTTGTCTGAATCCTGCTTGATCTTCTGGCAGTTCCATGCCAGTGTGTTTTTACAGCTGTTTTTGAATTATCTTTTGCAAACCTTTACTTGAATGTCATATCAATACTATTGTATAATGATTTCCTGGATTCCATTGTTGTTGTTAGGTGCCTTCGAGTGGGTACTGACTCAAAGCAGCCCTATGCACAACTGAATGAAACACTGCCCTGTCCTGGACCAACCTCACAATTGTTGCCACGCTTGAACCCATTGATGCTTCCACTTTGACAATCCATTGCACTGGGGTCTTCCTCTTTTTCTCTGACCCTCCACCCTACCAAACATGATATCCTTCTCCCATGAATGATCCCTCCTAACAATATGTCTGAAGTGTGAAAGGTGAAGTTTGGCCATTCTGGCCTCCAAGGAGCACTCTGGGTGCACTTCTTCCAACAAGGATCTGTCAGTTCTTTTGGCAGCCCATGGCACTTTCAGTATTCTCCTCCAACACCATAACTCAAAGGCATCAATTCTTCTATGGTTTTCCTTATTCACTGTCCAACTTTCGCATGCATAGGAGGTTATTGAAAATACCATGGATTGGGTCAGGCGCACCTTAGTCCTCAAGCTGAGATCTTTGCTCATCAACACTTTGAAAATTTCCTGTGCAGCAGATTTGCCTAGTGCAATACATTGTTTGATTTCTTGACTGCTGCTTCCTTGAGTGTTGATAGTTGATCCAAGAAGAATGAAGTCCTTGACAACTTCAATCTTTTCTCCATTGATAAGAATGTTGTTTATTGGTCCAGTGGTGAGGATTTTTGTTTTCTTGACATTGAAATGCAACCCATACCAAAGGCTGTGGTCTTTCATATTCATCAGTAAATATTTTAAGTCCTCTTCATTTTCAGCAAATAAGGTTGTATCATCTGCATATTGTAGGTTGTTAATCTTCCTCCAATCCTGATGCCACATTTTTCTTAATATAACACAGCTTCTTGGATTATTTGCTCAGTATACAGGTTGATTAAGTATGGTGAAAGAATACAACCCTGTTGCACACCTTTCTTAATTTTAAACTATTCAGTGTTCCCATGTTCTGTTAGGACAACTGCCTATTTGCCCATGTACAGATTTCTTATGAGTAAAATTAAGTGTCTGGAATACTCATAGATTCCATTGGGTTGCCTCTATTTGTATTAGGCCCAAATATTAAACTCTTCCAATTAGGTGACCAGGTAGGTGTCTTCTAAATATCTTGGCATAGATGAGTGAGTGCCTCCAGTGTTGTTTCAGTTTGTTGAAATATTTCTGTTTGTATTTCATCAATTTCTGGAGTCTTGTTCTTTTCAGATTCCTTCAGTGAAGATTAGACTTCTTCCTTCAGTATCATTGGCTCGTTATCATATAATATCTCTTGAAATGTTTGAACAGCTACCAAATCTTTTTTTTTTTTTTTTTTTTTAGTGAATTTGCATATTCCTTCCTTTTTCTTTTGGTACTTTCTGCATTAATCACTATTTTGCCCATATTGTTGTTGTTGTTGTTGTTAAGTACCGACCAATCAGTTCTGACTAATAATGACCCTGCACAGAGTTTCCAAGACTGTGAATTTTACAGGAGCAGAATACCTCTTCTTTCTCCCATGGAACAGCTGGTAGTTTCAAACTGCTGACCTTGATGTTAACAGCCTGATTTGTAACCACTGTGCTACCAGAGCTCCTATTTAGCCCATTGTTGTTGTTGTTCTCATATGCTGTGGAGTCGGTTCCAAGTCATAGCAACCCTGTACAGGGTTTCCTCATCTTTCTCCCATGGAGCAGCTGGTAGTTTCGAACTGCTGACCTTGAGTTTGGAAGCCTGACTCATAACCACTATGCTACCAGAGCTCCAAGGCAATTGAAATAACATTTGATCAAGAACAGCTTATTCTTCAAAGTGGTATCTTTGAAGATTTATGCAGAAGATTTGGCCAATGCAACACATTCTTTGATTTTCTAACTACTGTTTTCATGGACCTTGATTGTAGAGTCAATTAAATTAAATCCTTGTTCAGCTGATCTTTTACAAAGTGCCTAGGTATATTGCATAGGGAGGAGATAGTCTATTTAACAGATAGTGCTGGCAGAACTGGAAAACAATATGCAAAAGATTGAAACAAGACCTTTACCTCACATCCTATACAAAACCCAACTCAGCATCAATTAAAGAGCTAAATGTGAATCCCAAAATTATGAAGGGCATCAATGAAAAAATAGGGACACTTGTGAGGGCTCTAATACAGGGAATATACAGACTACCAAAAAACTCTGCCCATGAATCCTGTAATTTTGCAATTTGAAGCTTGGATTTTTGTCTCAGTGCTTTTAGCCTGAGAAATGGTTAGACTGATCTTCTCTTTTGGGTTTCTTGCTCCATGTCTTTGCACATTTCATTATAATTCTTAATTTAACTTTTCCATATGCCATTTTAAGTTTCTTGTTCAGTTCAGTAAGTAGCATTGTCTGTTCTTTTCACTTTCAACAAGCAAGAGAGCATTTGATAAAAAGCCAATGATATTGAAGGAAGAAGTTCAAGCTGCACTGAAAGGACTGACAAAAACTGACAGAAATTGACAGAATCCTTCAACAAATGTATGCAGTGCTTCCTGACTTGTCTAAGGTAAGAAATTTGTAAAGTAATTTACTGATCAAACAACTGGAAGAGATTCATATTTATACCCATTCCAAATAAAGGTAATCCAGTAGAGTAACAACAAAATCACACAAAAAATGTTAATATCAAATGTAAGTAAAATATTGTTGAAGATAATTCAGAAACAGTTGCAACAGAACATTGACAAGGGACGGTCAGAAAAACAAGCCAAATTCAGAAGAGAATGTGGAACAAGAGATATCATTGCTGATGTCAGATGTATCTTGGCTGAAAACAGAGACTATCAGAAAGGTGTTTACCTTGTTTTATATACTAAGAAGAGGTATTTAACTTATGGATCACAACAAGTCTTTAAAGAACAATGAGAATTCAGGGACACGTAATTGAACTGATTCAGAATACATATGCAAACCAAGAAGCACTCCTCCAAGCCTAGCAAGAGAAAATTGCATAGTTACAAATACAGATGTACAGGAGAATTGCATACTTATTCCATCTGTATGGTTCTGTAGGATAAGCAGTTTACTGATAACCACAGGTAGGCAATTCAACCATAGAAGCTGCTCTTGGATCAGAAAGTGTTTCGTTCTGTTTTATGTAGCATTGGTATGAGTTGGAATAGATTTGATAGCACCTCATCACAAACAAACGAAAGATTACACTGCCAAATTGAGTCTGCTACTTAACATCTGGACAGACACATAGTAGTATAGGTATAATTACAGGTTGTTCTTGTTCTTGTTAGGTGCCATCCAGCTGGTTTTGAATTAGAACAGCCCTGTGTGCAACAAAAAGAAACACTCCCTGGTCCTGCACCGTGCTCACAATTACTGCATCTGAGCCCATTGCTGCTGCCCTTATGTGAATCAATTTTGGGGGGTCTTTATGTTTTTACTGACCTTTCACTTAGCCAAGAATTATGTCATAATTGCAGATAGCCCCCACAAATGTTGCAGTGTATAATTTTCTGATATTATAATTCTCAGATTTTCATTCCTAGATGTTCAGTGTTAATATTTGCTGTTCAGAACACTGTTATGTTGCAGGCAATAATGAAATCTAAGTGAGGAAAAACAAGGTATTAGAATAATGCTATCACAAACTTATAACAATGTTGTCAGAATAGACCCCTGTCCTAAGTTGAAGATTACTCATGGTTTTTAAAAAACAAATCTAATTACATCACACTGTTAATTGAAATAATATCTACAGAAGTAAAATTTTAGTTTTTCTTTTGTTAATAATTATTTCTCCACAAATAAATAACATACTAAAATGATCACCATGAACATTTTAAAAGAAATTATTCTAGGAATAGCAATGCTGTTGTTGTTGTTAAGTGCCAGCGAGTAGGTTCCGACCCATAGCAACTCTGTATAGGATTAGGAGCAGCTGGTGAGCTTGAACCACTGATCTTGCATTTCAAATGGCTTTGCAGTCTGCTGCATTAACCCACAGTGCCACATCAAGACTCCAGGAATAGCAACAGGTTTCTTTAAAGACTTGTGGCATCTGATAAAGCAGATGGAGAAATCCATATTTTTAAGTAAGATATTTATTCATTTTTTCCATCCTGTGTGAAATCTATTCTTTCTCATACCCCTAAGTGATGCCGTCTAAGAACACATTTGAAACTATATAGAAAGCATATGTCTTGCATATCCCTTAGGCTGATAAAGGAGTGAATTATAGAATAGCTCCTTCTTTAGCTGTGCAAAAGGGAGTTTCCTTTGTATAACTGGGAATCCTTCCAGAGTTCAAGACACTAGGTTGTGATCTATTAATACTTTGATTAATATTGCATTTTATTTAAAAATAATATGGATCTTCTTAAATGTAGGTAATGCTGAAACTTATTATAAACTTTTCTTGGTATAATTATTTCTGAAGTTGAATTTTCCTACATTATTACAGAATGAACAATGAGCTTCCAGAAAGAGAATAAGTAGTCCTAATGATGAGCTTGATCCCTAGTGCCATGCTGTAGGATAAGAGCTGGAATGGTAACTGTAAGATTGCTGGTTCAAACCCACCAGTTGCTCTTGGAAACCCTATACAGGGTTGAATGCAGATGGCAACAACAATGACGTGATAATTTTAACCTGAATTGTATGGCTGGCAAGAACCTTCATGGTGGTTTTCACAAGGTTTTATCATCTCAAAACTATGTTTCTGTTGAGTTGTTTCCATCTTTGGGCTAGTATGAATAAAGGTGCTATGAATAATAAAAACAAAAACAAAAAAACCCTACGTTTCTGTCCTATTCACCTACATACTTTAGCTACAACTTGTAACATCTCACAGGTCACACTTTTTATGTCTGCATTGTATAACTCTTCCTTTGCCATTATTTTCTTCTTGTTTTATCTACCTCCTTATGTTGCTTTAGTGACTGTTTATATTCCTTAAACTGACATTACATTGTAGGTTTTAGGTCTGCTGCCCTCATGTCAGTCCCCATCCTTACTCTGCCTAATCTCCTATACTCACTCCAGTATATTCCTATCACACAAGTCTCCTAGCCTTCTTTTGGTTTCTCTTTCTTTCTTCTCACTTCAAGATACATCCCTTTCAAGGACATTTACTATCCTCTACCACATAGGAGCTCTGGTAGCGTAGTGGTTACGAATCGGGCTGTGAACCATAAGGTCAGCGGTTCGAAACTACCAGCCGCTCCGCGGGAGAAAGATGAGGCTTTCTACTCCCGTAAAGATTTACACCCTCGGAAACCCTGTTACAGGGTCGCTATGGGTCGGAACCGACTCGATGGCACTTAACAACAACAACAACAACCACATAGCTATCTTGAAATGTTCTACCTAATGAAATTTCTTCAAGGACATTTATTTGTATTTATCTGAGTCTTTAAATTAAATACAATAAAACATAAAACACCTCTGGAAAATAATATAAGAAATTTATATATAAGGCACCCTTCAGATTAAAACATTAAGTAGCAATTGTTGTTCTTGCTATTAGGTGTCATCCAGTTGGTTCTGATTCATAGCAACATTATGCACAACAGAAGGAAATACTGCCCAGTCTTGCATCATCCTCACATTTGTCTTTGTTTAAGCTCATAGTTTCAATCCTTCTTTTTTGAGGTCTTCCTCTTTTTTATTGACCGTCCATTTTACCAAGCATGACGTCCTTCTCCAGAGACTGGTTCCTTCTAATAACATACACAAAGTATGAAGAAGTCTCATCATCCTCACTTCTAAGAAGCATTCTGACTAAGGAGCATTTCTTCCAAGACAAATTGTTTATTCTACTGGAAGTTCATGGTACTTTCAATATTCTCTAATAGCATGATTCAAATCCATTGGTTTTCTATATAGTCTTCATTATTCATTGTCAAACTTTCACGTGCATATGAGGTCATTGAAAATACCATGGCATTTGTCAGGATCACCTTAATCCTTATAGTGATATCTTTGCTCTTTATCACTTTAAAGAAATCTTTTGAAATTGCATTGCATTAATGTTGTTGTTGTTGTGTGCCTTAGAGTTGGTTCTGATTCATAGCGACCCTGTATAAGGTTTCCAAGGAGTGGCTGGTGAGCTTGTACCGCTGACCACGCTGCTCAAATTGACTTTGCGATGCAGCACATTAACCCATAGCACCATACCAGGACTCAATTAATCGTTTAATTTATAACATGGGTTTGGAGGTATTGTCCTTGATGTCTTAGGTACCTAGAAGGATAAGATTTAATTTTAAAGTGATGTATTTTCCACTCAAACAACATGTGTTATTTTTGCAAATAACAAATAAAAATAACAGTTGTTATTTTGCACTGTACTGGTTTTGCAGTGCCCTTGCGCATTAGTTTCATATATGTGCTATGTGTGTTACTTCCATTGGTGTCCTGATGTGGTGCTGTAGGATAAGTACTTGATAGCTAGGCACAAGGTTTATGACTGCAATCCAGGAATCTTTCATCAGAACCCCTATGTAAGATTGCTATGAGTAGGAACCAATTCCAAAGCACTTAAAAATAATTATATGCAAACTTGTGGCAGATTTCAAGTTTCCATAGCACTTGCCTATGTGCTTTATTGGCTGTACAAAGTCATTTGCTGTTTGATTCATGACAAGTTGTTGACAACATTACAGAGGAAACTCTTCAAACAGAAGAAAGAGGCACTTAATGATTTAAAACCAGGAAAGGTGTGTGCCAGGGTTGTATTTATTCTCCATATTTATTCAATCTGTTGTTGTTGTAGTTAGGTACCATCGAGTTGGTACAAACTCATAGTGACACTATGCACAAATGAATGAAACACTGCCTGGTCCTGGGCCAACCCCACAATAGTTGCTATTCCTGAGCCCATCACTTCTGCCACTGTGCCAATCCATCTCATCGAGGGGTCTTCCTCTTTTTCTCCAACCCTCCACTTTACCAAACATTATATCTTTCTCCAGTGATTGGTCCCTCCCAACAACATGTTCAAATTATGAGCAATGAACTTTGGCCATCCTGGCCTCCAAGGATCACTCTGGCTGCATTTCTTCCAAAACAGATCTGTTTGTTCTTTTGGCAACCCATGGTACTTTCAATATTCTCCTCCAATACCATAACTCAAATGCATTGATTCTTCTATAGTCTTCTTTAGCCACTGTCCAACTTTCATGTGCATATGAGGTTGTTGAAAATACCATGGCTTGGGTCAGGTACACCTTTGTCCTCAAACTGACTTCTTTGCTCTTCAACACTTTAAACCGGTCTTGTGCAGCAGATTTGCCTAATGCAGTACACCATTTGATATCTTGGCTGCTGCTTCCATGAGTGTTGATGGTTGATCCAAATAAAATTAAATATTTTACAACTTCAATCTTTTCTCCATTTATATGGATGTTGTTTGTAGACACAGTTGTGGAAATTTTTATTTTCTTTCCATTGAAATCTGTATTCCAAGGAAATAATCTGAGAACGTGGATTATATGAAGAAAAATGTGGCATCAGGATTGGAGAAGACTCATTAGTAATCTGAAATAATGCTGATGATACAAACTTGCTTGCTAAAAGTAAAGATAATTTAAAATACATATTGATGAAGATTAGACTATGGCCTTTGGTATGGATTGCTCTGCAATGTAAAGAAAACAAAAATTCAATGGACCTATAAATAACATCATGATAAACAGAAAAAAGATCAAAGTTGTCCAGGGCTTCATTTTGCTTGGAATCGCCATCAACACTCATGGAAGCAGCAGTCAAGAAATCAAACTACGTATTACAATAGGCAAATCTGCCTGAGAAGACCACTTTAAAGTGTTCAAGAACTAAGATGACAGTTTGAAATCTGAGGTGTGCCTGACCCAAGCTATAACATTTTCAATAGTCTCAAATGCATGTGAAAGAGTTGGACAGTTAATAAAGAATATAATAGAAGAATTGATACATTTTAGTTATGGTATTGGAGAAAATTATTAATGGAACCATGCACTGCAAGAAGCACAAACAAATGTGTTGGAGGAAGTATAATCAGAATGTTCCTTATAAAGCAAAAGGGCTAGATTTCGACTCTCATACTTTGGGTATATTATCAGGAGATCCCAGTGTCTGGAGACAGGCATCATGCTTGGTAATGTAGAGGATCAACAAAAAAGGAGACCCCCTCCCCCCTGAACAATTTTCACAGTGGCAGGATCAATGGACTCTAGCTGAGCAGTAATTGTGTGTATGGCACAGAACAGGGCAATGGTTCATTCTGTTGTACAAACGGTTGCTATGGGTCAGAAGCAACTTACAGCACCTTACACCACCACCACCAACACTGTTGAAGAGGGATCCAGAATATGCAACCACACAAAATCAGTTATTACATCACTGCAAGGCCATGAAATGAATTGTGTGTACTCTGAGAAGTAGGAGTGATTTTCAGCCACTTTACAAGAAAAACTATTATATGTAAGGAAGCAGTATCATTCTATTTCATTTTAATTATTTAGTATAATTTCAGAAGTCAGTGGAGTTCAAAGAAATCACTAATTTTATCAGGAAAAAAACAATATTTGTATA
>NW_006408884.1:2211759-2212391 GCF_000296735.1 Chrysochloris asiatica | reverse complement strand
TTGTTATTAGGTTCTATCGAGTCAGTATTGACTCATAATGACCCGATATACAACAGAACAAAGTGCTGTCCAGTCCTACGCCAACCTCATAGCCATTGCTACATTTGAGCCTATTGCTGCTGCCACTGCACAGATCTGTCTCATTAGGGGTTTTCCTCTTTTTCTCCCATCCTCCGCTTTACCAAACATGAATCATTCTCCAGTGTCTGGTCCCTCCTGGCAATATATTTGTAGTATGAGAGTCGAAGTCTGGCCATCCTGGCTTCCTGGCTTATGGTGAGAGAAGAAGATTCTCTTTGGACATTTAGAAATGAGACCCATAACATTAGTAAAGGAAAGGCATCTGGGCTATCAGTAAAAAGCCGTTCCAGAACTGCTTTAGTCACAATAAAAGAATCAATCATCTCTCTTCCCAGTGGTTAGCTTCAGGAAAACACCACCTTCACTGCCACCCTTACTGTCAGGCAACTGCTATCCAAACACCTGGCTTTAGACATGTCTTACCTGCCACATCTGATGTAATATAAGAAGGGTTTATCATTGCCTTCTTCTCTTTTCTTTCTTTCTTTCTTTTTTTTTCCCCTTGTTCTTAAAATCTATGTGATCAATCTTTCCTTTTTTTTTTTTTTTTT
>NW_006408884.1:2207401-2211659 GCF_000296735.1 Chrysochloris asiatica | reverse complement strand
TCCATGCATCATCATTCAACAACATTTGCTTCCATTGCCTCTGTTTATTATTATTATTATTATTATTATTATTATTATTATTATTATTATAGATGTACACTGAAGCACTCATGAGTGTACAACCATTCAAATAACCAAAGGACACACCACAGAAGCCTGCCCTCTGGACGTCAGTACACAGTCCCTCTCCCTCCCTGAGTACAGAGTCCCCAGCTGCTCCATCTTTCCACATCATCGTCTCTGCTTCCATCTCTGGTATCACTGCTTCTCTGGATAGCATCCCACACTCTGTTCTTCTCCCTTTATGGTCCCAGGGTCCTCTGCTCCTGGACTGTAAGATCAAACAATCCCCTCCTTTTGTTACAAAATATCTGTCTTTATATTTGCAACACTCACAATCAATCCTGATAGCAATTATTTACTATTGAACCATAAGAGTATTATCCCCATCTCCTATCACCAGCCCCATCCAAACAGGTTGGAAACCACTCAGTGGAGATTCTACCTTCCCTTCACCCTCTGAAACTACACTTCCTCTTGAAAGCTTGTAAGCCAGTCACTTTGTGTCTTTGTAGCTTCCTCCCCCCCATTTTGGTTAGCCGATGTCTAAGATGCCCATCCCTGTCAAGCCTGTGTACTGAGTGGGTGGGAATGATCCTCACTGTAAAGATTTGTTCCCTCTTTTGAGCTACTACATCCATAAGTATAGGTCAAGTTCACCAAATTGCAGCAGATTCCACTTCTTTCTTCTTCTACTCGAGTTCTAATCATCCAGCCATTAAAGCCATGTCAAATGAGTGCTATCAGCAAAGTATGGGTGTTCTTGTGTATTTCCCCTCACTTCGTATCAGCTGTATGCTTCACTCTCTGCTCTAATCCTCTGTGACCATGTCCCTGTGCCTTGGTCCAGGAATCCCCAGGTCTCACCATACTGCTGGGCAACCAGGTTTCAATCCAGGTTGATAGGAGTCTGTTGAATGTGGTGGGTCTTAGCTCTCAACTTCATTGCTGTTTCTCCCCCATTTCTTCTTATCGGTAGACCGATGTGATCATCAGCAAGACCACATGCCTGCTGGTGTATTCCACTTGAGTCTCAGTCTAGGAAGGGAGTTTGCCCTCAGGGGAGCTGACCACTTGCCTTGATGTCTCCCCAGTGAACAATTTGCTTGTTCTTATAGTAGCCAACCAAATGCCATTATAGTTTTTGATTTTTCCTACTGGTCTTTCTTTCAAGAAGTATCTTTTGTTCTTCTAGCTGCTCCAGATTGGTCTGCTTTTCCTTTCAAGTGGAAATTTCCCACCTCAGAAGATTCTGGATGGGGATCAGGATTCCACCTATGGTCTTCTGAAATGCAAAGGCTCTGCAGGAAGCATCCTTCACTGGGCAAGGTCTAGACTCATTTTAGGTATTCCAATCAGAATTAGGCTGAAGATAGACTTACAAACTTTCTCTGGTGATGTTTCTAGCTATTCCTTTCTCCCCATCGCAAGTGTCTATTTTATAATACTAGGCTAGAGAAACCAAGATAAAAAAGACAGCCAAACATCTTAACATTATTTCCCTTCTTTCACCCATTCAAACCAAGCCACAGTCCCTGTATCCCAGAACCCTGTTGTTCCAAGGTTGAGCATACATCACTATTTACCTCTATCCCACTTAGCCCATACAAATCTGCCTAAATGTTCTCCCATCTGCCTTGTTCTCCCATTCTCCTCCTCCTTCTTGTGTATTACACAACTTCCCATCACCCAAACTACCCTGTGCTCCACCATCCCCTCCCTGTCCTTGCTGCACACCCTACACCCTGGTAACCAACAAAGAATATATCCCCCCTCCTCCCGCTTTTAGTGTGGGTATATTTTCTATAGCTTTTTTTAAAAATGGTCCTATGCAGTATTTCACCTTTTGTGACTGAATAATTTCAATTATTTGTGAGATGATTTCTCATAGTTTTGATTTGCGTTTTTCTAATGGCTAGTGATCGTGAACATTTCTTCATATGTTTGTTGACTGCCTGGACCGCCTCCTTGGTGAAATGTCTGTTCATATCCTGTGCCTAATTTTTAATTGGGTTATTTGTCTTTTTCTTTTAGAGGTGTTGCATTTCCTATGTATTTTAGAAATCAGTCCCTTTTAGAGTGTGCCATTGCAAAATATTTTTTTCCCATTCTGTGGGCTCCCTTTTTACTCTTTTGATTAAGTCTTTTGATGCACATAAGTTTTTAATTTTCAGTATGTCCCAGTCATCTATTTTGTCTACTTCTGTTTATGCAATTTTCACAATGTTTGGAAGTCTGTGTGTGCCCTGCATTGTTGTTGTTGTGGTATTCTGTCACTGTTGTTGTTGTTGTTAGGTGCCATTGAGTCAGCACCAACTCATAGTGACCTTATGCACAGCAGAATGAAACACTGCCAAATCCTGGGCCAACCAGACTACGGTTGCCATGCTTGAGTCCGTCGATGCTGCCACTTGGCCAATCCATCTCATTGGGGGGTCTTCCTCTTTTTCTCCGACCCTTGACCTTACCAAACATGATATCCTTCTCCAGCGACTGGTCCCTCTTGACCATATGTCAGATGAAGTTTGGCCATCTTGGCCTCCAAGGTGCACTCTGGCTGCACTTCTTCCAAGATGGATCTATTGGTTCTTTGGGCAGCCCATGGCACTTTCAATAGTATCCAACACCATAACTCAAAAACATCAATTCTTCTACAGTGTTCCTTATTCACTGTCCAGCTTTTGCATGCATATGAGGTTATTGAAAATATCATGGCTTGGGTCAGGTGCACCTTAGTCCTCAAGCTGACATCTTTGATCTTCAACACTTTAAAAAGGTCATATGCAACAGACTTGCCCTTCATTAGAGCCCTCAAATTTATCCCAATTTTTTTCATTGTTGGCCTTTATAAATCTAGGATTCACATTTAGGTCTTTAATCCATGTTGAGTTGGTTTTTGTGTAAAGGTAAAGGTCTTGTGTCTGTCCTTTGCATTTTGCTTTCCAGTTCTGCCAGCACCATCTGTTGAAGAGACTATCTCCTTCAATGTAATATACTTAGGCCCTTTGTAAAAAATCAGTTGGCTGTATGTGGATGGGTTAATTTCTGGATTCTCAACACTGTTCCTTTGATCTAGCAATCTTTCATTGTACGAGTACCAAGTGTTTTGACAACTGTAGCTATGTAGTTAATTTTGAAATCAGGGAGTGAGAAGCTTCCAACTTTATTCTTCTTCTTAAGGAGTGCTTTGCTTATCCTGGCTCTCTTTTCTTTGCATATAAAGTTTGTGATTATTTTTTCCATCTCTTTGAAGAATGTCAAAGAATTGGAATCTGGATTGGGATTGCATTATATGTCTAGATTGCTTTGGGTAGTATTGAAATTTTCATAATGTTAAGTTCTCCTATCCAGGAGCATGGTACATTCTTCCATTTTTGTAAGTCTCTTTTGGTTTCTTGTAGTAGTGTTTTGTAGTTTTCTTTGTATAAGTCCTTTGTTTCTCTTGTTAGGTTTAATCCTACATAGTTCATCCTTTGGGCAGCTATTATAAATGGTATTGTTTTCCTAATGTTCTTTTCAGCACTGTCATTATTAGTATAGAGGAATCCACTGATTTATGTATGTTGATCTTATACCCTGCCACTATGCTGAATCTTCCAATGAGGTCTATTAATTTCTTTGCTGAGTCTTTGGGGTTTTCTATGTATAGGATCATATTGTCCGCAAATAGAGAGAGTTTTACTTCCTCTTTTCCAATTTGGATGCTTTTAATTTATCTATCTTTCCATATAGCTATTGTTAAAACTTCCAGCCCAATGTTGAATAGGAGTGGTGAAAAAGGCTATCCTTGCATGGTTCCTGTTCACAGAAGGAAGGCTTTCAGCTTATCTCCATTGAGAGTTATGTAGGCTGCTGGTTTTGTATATTGTTGTTGTTGTTGTTAGGTGCCATCGAGTTGGTACCAACCCATAGCGACCTTATGCACAACCCAATCCTGGGCTACCTCACTACTGTTGCCACACTTGAGTCATCAATGCTACCACATATGCTTGCCTCCTTGTCTTAGGAAATTTATCATCCTCTTCTATATTCTGGAATAATTTGAGGAGAATTGGTGACAGCTCTTCCCTGAATGTTTGGTAGTAATCACCATTGAACATCTAGACTTGGACTTCTTTTGGTTGGGAATTTTTTGATGACTTGATCAATTTCTTCTTTTGTTATGGTTCTGTTCAAGTGTTCTACTTCACTCTGTGTA
>NW_006408884.1:2197521-2200191 GCF_000296735.1 Chrysochloris asiatica | reverse complement strand
AGATGGATCGGCCAGGTGGCATCATTGATGGACTCGGGGGTGGCAGCGGTGGTGAGGTTGTCCAGGATCGGACATTGTTTCGTCCTGCTGTGCATGGGGTCGCTATGAGTCGGTTCCGACTCGATGGCACCTGACAACAACAACAGCACTCATGTGGTACAATAATGAATAATTAATATCAGGACTGACTGTGAGGGTTGGAAATGTGTAGACATTTTGTAGCAAAAGGAACAAGTGGTTGACTTTGCAGGCCAGGAGTGGAGGCCCCTGAGACTATCAAGGGGGAAGAGTGGAGTGTGGGACCCTGCCCAGAGAAACAGTGATGCCAGAGATGGAGGCAGAGATGATGACATGGAGAGATGGAGTGGCTGGGAACTCTAGACCTAGAGAGAGAGAGGGGCTGTGTGCTGATGACCAAAGGTATACCCTTTGGTTGGTTGATGATGCATGGAAGGGATTGTAACCGTGTCAATGAAATGAAATATGATAGCATGAATGTAAACCTAATGTTATCCCATGTAAACTATCACATAATACACAATAAAACAGTTTAAAGAGAAAAGAAAGGAGATTGGGATAAGACTCTTACGGTTCAATAGTGAATGATTGCTGTTAGGACTGACCGTGAGGGTTGGAAAGGCAAAGGTAGAGGTTTTGTAACAAAAGGAGGGGAGTGGTTGCTTTTGCCATCCAGGAGTGGAGGTCCCTGGAACCATCAAGGGAGAAAAGTGAAATGCGGGACCCTATCCAGAGAAGCAGTGATGCCAGAGATGGAGGCAATGATGATGATGTAGAGAGATGGAATGGCTGGGGACTTTAGACTCAGGGAGGGAGAGACAACTGGGGTCAGGCATGCAGGGTGTACCCTTTCATTGTGTCTTGATGCTTGCAGGAGATTGTAATCATTGCAATGAAAATGAAGTAAGATAGGATGAATGTAAAGCCAATGTTCTCCCATGTAAATTATCACATAGTTTGCAATAAATACTTAAATAAATAAATATCTGGAAAACAAAATTTTACCTTTTAGGATCTGCCAGACCTCAAGACTAGAGAGAGGTTCAAAAAGCTGCTCAGTGATACAGTGTACCATTTTCCATATTGGTACTTAACATTAAAACAACAATAACAAAGAAACACGCACTCATCTACACACATAGAAATATAATTAGAAGCTTTAATGTATACTCTTTAAAAAATTGCCATATTTGTAGAACAAATAAGTAAACATAAGGTATTTTATGTAATGTAAATTATATATACATAAACTACAGTCATCTAAATAAGAAGAATCATTAATGATAGCTCTGGAAGGTTAGTAGTTCAAATTTACCAGCCTTTCCTTGGGACTAACTCTAGGGCACTTAATAACAAAACAATATGAATAAACAGATTACTGGGTATTAACAAATTGGTATTCAACTCTGTACATATAAAATTATTCCCCATAAAGAAAGAATATTTGTACACCTTAAAATAGATCAAAATACCATGGCATGATGTTTCTATGTTGTTATTGTTAGGTGTTGTCAAGTCAATTCCGACTCATAGAGACCCTATATATGGGTTCTGAGGAGCAGTTGGTGGATTTGAACTGCTGACCTTGTGGCTCACAGTCCAGTGCTGATCCCAGTGCCACAGTGCCACACCAGATATTTGTATATTACCAAATAGATTGTTATTGTTGTTAAGTGCTGTGGAGTCAGTTCCAACCAATAACAACCCTGTATATGATTTCTGAGTGGCTGGTGGGTTTGAACCACTGGTCTTGCAGTTCAAACTGACCTTACCATTCAACAAATTATCCTGCAACACTACAACATTAAGAAAAAAAGTTACATCAAATATATAGTTATCCAATTTGTTATTATCCATAAAGATGTCATCACATTTTTCTTGTGAGAAATATTTTATACTGTATGTGTTAAATTAAAATTAAGTAACAATGAATGAGATTTTAAAAAATCAGTTCCGCAGTTGTAGTATCCTTTGCTCAAGTGCTGAATTGTCACATGCATGTGCCCACAGATCACTGCACTGAATACCATTTTAGATAAAGAAATTGACACTTAGGAACTTAGTTATTAGCCTAAAGACATCAGAAGCCACATCATACTTCCAAATTGGTTGAAATAATCATATATCTGTATTCCATGGTACAAATTATATTCTTAGCTGATTTTGTTGTTGTTAAGTGCCTTAGAGTGGTACATAACTAAAAGAGACATTGTGTAAGTTTCTGAGAAGCAGATGTGGGACGGAGCTGATCAAGAGATGTTAAGATCGATAATTCCCTTTAAGAATATATTGTGGGGAACACATACATACAAAAGTGTGATTTAGAATTCTAGAACAAAATGACATGAAGTGAATGGCAGGTATTTTATTAGCACTTGTACTGGTTTCGTTTTTCTCTTGTTGCTGGACTTATATCTTAGCATAAGATAAATTGTAATGCAGTGATTTTGGTTTTTGGCTCATTATTACTCAGTATAGCAAGGGAAGCAAGACTATATGTGATCGATATAAAACTGATCATTTTGACTATAGAAAGCACAATTATAATCATTGAGGAAAGAGTAGAATCAATGTCATGGGAGAATGAATAGTAGCTTTATTTGATGTCTGTATAGCTACATCTACTTCTACTTTTTTTTTTTTTTTTTTTTT
>NW_006408884.1:2192897-2197421 GCF_000296735.1 Chrysochloris asiatica | reverse complement strand
TGTTGGAGTACAACTCTTCATAGTATTCTGTTATTATCCTTTTGATTTCCTTTGGTTCCATTGTGACATCACCCATGGGGTTTCTAATGCATGTTTTTTTTGTTTTCTCCTTTTCATTGTTTGCCAATGTTTTTTTTAGTTTTATTAATCCTTTCAAAAAAACAGCTTCTTGTCCTGTTGATTCCTTCTATAGTTTTTCTGTTTTCTCTCTCATTTATTTTAGCTCAAATCTTTATTATTCTATTTCTTTTGATGACTGTAGATTTCCTTTGTTGGTCTGTTTCTAATGGTTGGAGATGCTGTGTTATTATGTTAATTTTGGTTCTTTCTTCTTTTTGGATATGTGCATTTATTGCAATAAATTGTCCTGTGAGCACTGCTTTCACCATGTCCTAAAGATTTTGGTATGTTGTGTTTTTGTTCTCATGTTTTTCTAGGAGCTTTGTGAGTTCATGTTTAATTTTTTCTACTACCAGTCACTTTTCAGGAGGGTGTTATTCAGTTTCCATGTATTTGACTTTATTTCCTTGGTCCTCTTATTGTTGATTTCTAATTATATTGCATTTTGATCTTCGTTTTCTTGGTAAATTGTGCAGTATTAATTTTCTTTGAGGTCACTCTATAGTACACTAACTTTTCCTTCCATTTAAGACAGAATTCCTTCTCAGGCAGACCCAAAGCCTGTTCTTCTAATAGGAAGTTTATGTCTACCTCCAACTCATTTGTCTCAGTTACTCTTTTCTGTTTTTTGACATGTGCTGAGATCTTGGATATTTTCAGTAGTTATATGTGTTTTCTGTGATTAAATGAATGTATGTTGCTGTGTTGTTAAACTTAAGCTTACTGAGTGTCTCCTGGTGGAAATGATCTGGACCTAGGCTTCCCTTTTCATGTCTCTTATTACTCAGCTGCAGGTTATGTTAACAAATGTTGGCTATCTTTGTAGTGCCTAGCAGCAGTATTGACTCCTGTCAGATGGTGGAATATTATGGGGTATGCTTATAGCTTGGCTATAGGGCCATGATTGCTGTCTCTTCTGGGTAATGTAGGGAGAGAAAGCTCCCAGCCCCAGGAAAAAAAAAAAGTGAGACCAAAAGGACCAAAAACAGAAACAATATTAAAGCAGAGACCACTATTAAAACACCACACTAAAACAAAACTAAAACCATAGCTGACTATCCAATAACCTTTGCTGTGCAGGTCAGTGTGCGTGTACAGTAGAAACCACCAGCAGTGGGTGCGGGTGTCCACTTGCTCACACTCTCCTCTAGTCAACACCATGGAAGTATGCAAATAGATATTAGGTAATGAATGGAAGAAAGATTGTCCTTTCTTTTACATTGTCCTATAAAACTATTTTTTTATATTTGAAGGTCAGTTAGGTATCTGAGTATGCACAGCGTAATTCTCAAAATAGCTGTGTACTTGTATATAATAATTGTTGTTGGCTCTTGTCTTTTATATTGAGGTTTTACAAGGTGCAAATAAGGTTTGGCTGTATGGGCAGACGTGCTGTCTCTTGTTAGGTAAGGCAGGATATAGGGTACCACCCAGGACAACTTTGGGACTGAGTCCCAGAGTCAGACATCATAAGAAGCAGCCAATGATTAGCTTGTGGGATTGTTGGGGCTCCCCGGAACCTCCTCCCTGTGCTGTAGGAGAACTGTAGGTGCAATGCTGGACCCTTTGGGGGTGCACTCCCACCTGCCTAAAGGTGTCCAGGCTGGGCAGTGAGGCTGTGACAGGGGAGAGGAGGAAAGAAAAGTGTAAAAAGCTGTCACACCTCTTTTTCCAGCTGCAGCTCCATGGTTTCAGTGCTGTAGCAACCTGACTGGGCCCTATTTTCTTGCAGGTGACAATTAATATTAGAGAACATCTTATTGTTGTTGTTGTAGTTATGTGCCGTGGAATCAGTTCCGACTCATAGCGACCCTGTACAGGATTTCCAAGGCTGTAAATCTTTACAGAAGCAGAAACCTCATTTTTCTCCCATGGAACAGATGGTAGTTTCGAACTACTGACCTTGTGGTTCGCATCCGAATTCATAAACACTACACTAGCAGAGCTCCTATATTGGCAAAACATAAATCATTAAAAGTCCTATCTCTAAAAAAATCTGGAGAATGCAGAGCTTGATGGTGGATGGGGTAGAGGTGCATCAGCAGTACCACAGAAGACCAGGCAAAGCGGGTTCAGGGCAGAGTTCCAAAACTCTGAACCACATATCTAGGAATATTTTAAAAGTTTGAAGGGTTATAGCTAGTGAAACTTATAGCGAAAGTAAGAAATCTCAGACTTTATAATCTGCCAGGATCAGCATCCCAGAGCCAACAGCTTGGGCAAGACCAAACAGCAAGACCAAGCGGGAGAATAAGCAGATCATCCAAAGAATAATGCCACGGGAACCTCAGAGCAAAGGTGGACAATATACGTTGATGGTTTTGCTTTATACTGATATATATATGTATATGTATATGTATATGTATATGTATATGTATATATATATATATATATATATATATATATATATATATTTATACACCTCCATTCTGGTGACTAGTGGGGGTGCCTGAGTGAGTGGACACCCCCCACCTCCACCACTGGTGGGTTTTTCTGCCACACATGCACACATAAACTCTTAGCATTTAAAGCTATAAGCTTCTCAAAACAGCCACAAACTGTCCTGAACTGTTTACTATAGGAAAAAGGAAATAACAAGGGGTATGGAGACAGAGAGAGAGGTTAAAAACAAAACAGGCCGAAAATTAAATCCTGCAAAACAGCATAACAACCCACAGTGGCGTCTTGAAATGTATCAGGTGACCTTGAAGGCAAGCAGCTGAAAGAGGATATTAAAATCATACTCATATTAGGCTACAGATTTTTTTTTTTTTCCTTCTCTCCCTCCTCTCCCTTTTCTGCAATTACAATCTAGTTTTGTTTGTTTGTTTGTTTTAAAGTTGTTGCATTTTGGTGTTTTTTATTTTGCTGTTGTTGTTTCTTTTACCTTTGAGGGACTCATTCTCTCCCTATATTACCCAAAAAGAGACAGCAATTGCTACCCTCTACTGAAGCTACAATCACACCCTATAAAACCCCACAACCCAACAAGAACCAATACCAACTGCCATATACCAGGGAGGCAGACAATACCTGTGGAAATTACTCTGAGTTAAGCAGTAAGAAGAGTGAAAAGAGAAGCCACATACTGATCACATCTACCTGGAAGCAATCAGAAAGCAAATAGCTCACCCAGGACATCAAGACACACAGTCGGATCCCCTCAGGACAAACACCCTTCCAATCAATACTAAGACTCAATGGGAATACATGAGCAGACACATACTCTGACTGATCACCACATTGATCACCAATAAGGGGAAGTGAGGGAAAAACAGCAATGAAGCTGTGAGCTAAGTCCAACCACATTCAATAGACTCCTGTGAACCCAGGTGGAGACCTGGTTGGCCAGCAGTATGGCAAGACCTGGGAACTCCTGAGCCCAGAGTCCATGACGTAGCCACAGAGGACTGCAGTGGAGAGTGAAGCATCCAGCTCATAAGAAGATAGGGCATATGCACAAGAACACCCACACTTTCAGATAATACCCCACTTGGCCTGTCTTCAATGGCTGGATGATTAGAACTTAATTAGAAGAAGAAAGAAGAGGGAAAAAAAAGAGTAATCTGATACAGTTTGATGCAGTCCTGGTGTGGTGCTGTGGATTAATGTGCCAGACTGCAAAACTGTTTGAACTGAAAGGTTAGCAGTTCAAGCTTACCAGATGCTCCTTGGAAACCCTATACAGGGTGGCTATGTGTCGAAACTGACTTGATGGCATTTAACAACAATATGGATGCAGTAGCTCAAAAGAAGGAACAAATCTTTACAGCAAGGATCACCCCCACCCCTTCAATACACAGGGTAGACAGGGTTGTGCAACTTGGATATTGGATACCCAAAATGGAGGGGGCGGGCTACAAAGGCAAGAAGTGACTGGCTTACAGTCTTTCAAAAAAGAACCTAGATTCAGAGGGCATGAAGGAAGGTAGAATCTCCACTGAGTAGTATCCAAACTGTCTGGGAAGGACTGGTGAAAATAGATGTGGCTACCACTCATGTCTGTCTGTCGTGCTGTGGTGGTTTGAGTTGCTGTGATTCAGAGGGCTATGCCACTGGTGTTTTAAATAACCAGCAGGGTCACCCATGGTGGACAGGTTTCAGATGAGCTACAAAACAAAGACAGACTAGGAAGTAAGAGTGACAAACTACTTCTGTATCGCTAGTCACTGAAAACTCTATGCATAGCAGAGAAACATTGTCAGATATAGGACTGGAAAGTGGGAGGGCACTCAGAAAGCGACTGTGGAAAAAAATGCCTCCTCAAAGTAGGGTTGACCACAATGACATGAATATAGTTAAGCCCGGGGGAGAAAAGCACACAGAACCTGCATTTGCTGATGGGCAACAACTTAAAATGAAGAGAAACAGCTGTAAACATCCATTGAAAATTGGAACATGGAA
>NW_006408884.1:2166748-2186657 GCF_000296735.1 Chrysochloris asiatica | reverse complement strand
GTTGTTAAGTGCCGTCGAGTCGGTTCCGACCCATAGCGACCCTGTACAGGGTTTCCGAGGGTGTAAATCTTTACGGGAGTAGAAAGCCTCATCTTTCTCCAGCGGAGCGGCGGGTAGTTTCGAACCGCTGACCTTAAGGTTCGCAGCCCGATTCGTAACCACTACGCTACCAGAGCTCCTATCACCTTCATAGAAACTGCTTATCCTGCTAAAGGTTTTAACATGTTGTTGTTAAGTGCTGTGGAGTCAGTTACCACTCATAGAGACCCTGTATAGGGTTCCCAAGGAGTGGCTGTTAAGATTCAATCACCAACCTCATGATTCAGGCTAACACTGTGAAGTCCAGCGCCACACCAGGATTCCATGCAGTCAATTAAAAACCAGCACTCCTTGAAATTTGTTTTCCTGCCATTTCTTGCATATCCAAATTGTACCATCAATTATGTAGAAAGGTCAATTTAATTTTAATGTTATTGTAAATCAAAATAATAAATTGATGACTCTTTTGCCATTATCCTTTCTTTTTAAGATTTAATAGAGACACTATATTCAGTGGTTTCCTTTTATAAGAAGTGTAATTTTGAATCTATATTTTTTTATGTAGCCAACTTTCTGGAAATGTAAATATGTTTGAAGAATAGTAAAATGAATTGGCCCCGGTGGAATAAATCTTGCTTTTATTTGGGGCTAGCTAAGCCAGAAAAATAGGAGCTCTGGTAGCTTAATGGTTATGAATAGGACTGCAAACTGCAAGGTCAGCAGTTCAAAACCATCAGCTGTTCCGCAGGAGAACGATGAGGCTTTCTGCTCCCGTAAAAATTTACAGCCTTGGATATCCTGTACAGGGTCCCTATGAGTCAGAACCGACTCCACGGCACATTACCGCTACCACCACAAAGCCAGAAACATATATATCCATTTATGGTTTAAACGGCTCAGTCTCTTTTGCTGCATAATTTAAAAGTAACGAAGGAGAAGCAGACAAAGAATATTGTCAGATTGTATTTGATGACTCACTTAGCTGTCGGTTTCAGTACTTTGCTGTATCAGGTGTGTCAAACCATGTTAAATTGGAACGTTACAATTGTACATGTCTTTGTTAGAACAGGCTTTCATGTAAGTTACTCCATTCCCAACTCTAGCATTTATTACCTGATTTTCTTTTTCTGCCGTTAATACTTTACTGTGATGGATGTTGTATCAAAATAAGTTGTTTAAATCGATTGACACTTATATCATCATGCCTGTCTACTATATCAAATAAATATGATGGGTTTATGTAACTAGGTTGAGCATATAATTTTGTTAAAAGTAACACTTCAGCACCAGGTGTTCATGCCAATGTTAACTGCCTTTCTCAGATGCTTACATACTTCCTATTTTAGTGTGAGGTGTTTGCTTCCTACAGGTGTATATGCATATATGCATATTTACATTTGTTTGGCTTTGTCAGCCCCCAAAGAAGCAGTTTTTACCTGTTTAATGCTGTTCCTGGTTTTCAACCATTAACCAAATGAAAGTTAGTTTTTAGACACTTTTCTCATTTCTAAGCCCTTATTTATAAATTTCCTAAAATCAGAGTATGGGTCTGCTTTATACTTTTCTTTTCTTTCTTTTTTTTAACTTTTCAGTTAATGCATATCTTGCTTTCTGTGTCTCAAGCTTTATTTTCTCTCATGTGAACATAAAATTACAGCAATTTTATTTCTCATATGCATGACACCTCAGCTTTGTTCTATCCTGTATTGTGAGACTGTGATTTACATTTCAACCCTACTTTTCACCCTAACTGTCCACCATATTCTTTGTTTTGATCGTCATTTTCCTTACTTGCTTTGATATTCAGATTTTTTTTAAGAAAAAAAATTATGCAGTTTTATGTGTATGTGTTTAATCTTAATAATTTTCATGCATGTTTTATCCATTCATCTGGCACTTTCTGACACCAAAGTGAGGTCAGGAGATCCTTGAAAGTGCTTTTGAATGAAAATGTGTGACTTTGAGAGAATGACCGACTGTCTCAATGTACATCTGCCCCTCATGCAAATATTTTAGATACCTGTAGTCACTTTGCCTGGTTTTCACCATTATTTTGCAACTCTGTGTTGTAAGAGTTACTGGTCAACTTGCTATTTGCCACTTCTCAACCTTTTTACATTCTTGAGAGTCGAAGCCTATTTCTGATTGTATTTACTTAGATTATGACAAGATGAAGTGGAATTTTAATTTGAAGTCATATAAAATGATAAAATAAGTTTGTGGATAATATTTTTTTATATGAAGGGGCACAGTATCTTAACGATTAGTTGGAAAAGAGATAAGCAAGTTTAATGACTATAACAAGTATAAGTTTCAGATGTCTGTGATGGTTCACATGAAGGCTTTGCATGAAGACTGAAATTGTGAGGCAGAAGCAGAAATTTGGGTCACACTTAGGTGACAGGAGAAGTCACCTGATGAGGAGAGACCTGAGGTCAGGTTTTAAGGTCCCAGTTGTGTAGAGCTAGTTGTTGTTGTTGTGTTCTGTGGAGTCTGTTCCGACTCATAGCGACCCTGCACAGGGTTTCCTTCGCTGTTAATCTTTACGGGAGCAGAACACCTCCTCGTTCTCCCGTGGAGCAGCTGGTAGTTTCGAACTGCTGACCTTGCGGTTCACAGCCCAATTTGTAACCACTACGCTACCAGAGCTAGTGGTAGCTTCCATAGAATTTTATGACCTGGAAGTGCTCTGTAAAACATTCTGGGCCCAGCAACACTGGCTGAAAAATGCTTAAAACTTATGGCTGCTCTTCAGTCTTCGATACTTCAAGGAATTCATGGAAAAATTACATTACCTTTTCATTCCATTTTTCAATGAACTTTTTGAGGCCTCCTCATATACTTGCTACCTTAACAAAGCACAACTTAATAGCAGCAACAGCATCAACAGCAGCAGCAAAATTAGAAGTCCCCAGAATGCTCCTTAGAAGCCAAGATGGCTACACTTCTTCACTCATACTTGGGACATATTATCAGGAGAGACTGGTTCATGGAGAAAGACGTCATGCATGGTAAAGTGGTGGTGGTAGCTGTGTGTTGTGGAGTCGGTTCCTACTCATAGCGACCCTGTAAAGGGTTTCTGAGGCTGTAAATCTTTATGGGAGCAGAAAGCCTCATCTTTCTTCTGTGGAACAGCTGGTAGTTTTGAACTGCTGACCTTGCAGTTAGCAGCCCATTTCATAACCACTATGCTACCAGAGCTCCTTTGGTAAAGTGGAGGGTCAGTGAAAAAAAAAAGGAGACCCCCCCCACAAGGTGGATTAGCACAGTGGTAGCAACAATGGGCTCAAGTGTAGCAACAATTTTGAGGATAGTGCAGGACCAGGTGTTGTGTCTTTCTGTTGTGCATAGGGTCACTGTGGGTCAGAACCAACTCAGTGTCACCTGACAACAACAACATGAGTAAATCAAGAAAATGTAAAGGTGAATAGTGCTGTTGTTGTTAAGTGCCTGTGAGTTGCTTCTGACTCATAACAACCCTGTCTAGGGTTTGGAGGAGCAACTGGTGGGTTTGAACCTCCAACCTTTCATTCAAAACAGACTTTGTAGTATATCTGATCGTGCCACATCAGGATTCCAAAGGTGAATATTAGCTTAATTTTACTTTATTCATTTATCCTTTGTAATAATGATTCTTCCTTTATTTCCTGGAAAACTCAATTCCTTACAATCTTTATTTGCTTCCTGAATCTCTGTGAATATTTAGTATGAGCTAAAACATAATCTACTTCTATATTTTAAAATTAAGGAGCTCTGGAAGCATAGTGGTTACAAATCGGGCTGCAAACCACAGGTCAGCAGTTTGAAACTACCAGCTATTCCACACGGCACATAACCACCACCACCATATTTAAAATTATGACTAGATATCAAGAAAGAAAATGGAAAATAAAATCACAGAGACAGTGCTCTAATTTTTGTAATAAAAGTTGTTGTTGTTGTTAAGTGCCGTCGAGTCAGTTCCGACCCATAGCGACCCTGTACAGGGTTTCCGAGGGTATAAATCCTTACGGGAGTAGAAAGCCTCATCTTTCTCCCGCGGAGCGGCTGGTAGTTTCGAACCACTGACCTTAAGGTTCGCAGCCCGATTCGTAACCACTACGCTACCAGAGCTCCCTTGTAATAAAAGTATCAAAAATCATATTTGTAAAAAATACAAAAGTGCCATAATTCATACTATTGTTTTCAAGTAGACTCCCTAGTGATACAGGGTTTAAAGTGTGTGGCTGATAGTGGAGATAATGGCAGTTTAAAGCCACCAGCTGTCCATAGGAGAATGATATGTTAGTCTGCTTCTGTAATATTACGTTTTAATCTATCTTATAGGATCTCTATGAGTTGGAATAAAATCAACAGCAGTGGTGTATTTGAGACACTCATATGTGTCAGCAATATTGACAGTGATGCCAGTATGATTCCATTTCTGATTCTCTGTACTTCTATTGTTCTTCATAGTTTGGTTGTCCTTACATACTCTTCTTAACTAAATTTGTTAGTGAAAGTATGCCATGGTAGTCTACAATCAAGACATATTGATAGGTAGGTAGATACATTAGGAAAGGAACTTTGGTACGAGTCAGCTTTGCTAACCTCAAGGTCAGCAGTTTGAAACTACCAGCTGTTCTGCAGGAGAAAGATGACACTTTCTTCTTCCATAAGATTTACAGCTTCAGAAACCCTGTACAGGGTAGCTATGTGTTGGAAAGTTGGTAGTGTGAAAATAAGTCCACAAGAGCCAAAATATTACCTTGAATGTATACCACCTGATATTAGAGATCATCTAATGAACATATTTGATGCATTAGACACTAACCACCAAACACCAGAAGAGGTGTGAGACGACATCAAGAACATCATACGGGAATAAAGATCAAAATGGATGTCAGAAAGACTAAAATTTACTCCCCAGTGTAGAGATGCTAAAGCAAATGGAAGAAATGACAAGGTACAAGAGCTGAACAAGAAAATTTCAAAGGTCAGCTTGAGAAGACAAAGCCAAATTTTACAACGAAATGTGCAAAGATCTTGAGTCAGAAAACCAAAAGGGAAGAAGACGCTCAGCATTTCTCAAGCTGAGTGAACCAAAGTAAAAGATTAAGCCTCGAATTCTGAATACTGAAGGACTGTGTTGGCAAAGTGTTAAATGATGCAGAAAGCATCAAACGAAGATAGAAGGAATACACACAGAGTCACTGTACCAAAAAGAACAGATCAATGGTCGACCATTTCAAGAAGTAGCATATGATTAAGAGTCAATGATACTGAAGGAAGAAGCCTAAGCTGCATTGAAGGAATTGGCAAAGAACAAGCTATCAGGAATTGTTTTTCTTGTTCTCAGGTGCCATCGAGTCGGTACCGACCCATAGCAACCCTATGCACAACAGAACAAAACACTGCCTGATCCTGGGCCAACCTCACTATTGTTGCCACACTTGAGTCCATCGCTGCTGCCACTTAGCCAATCCATATAATTGGGGTTCTTCTGCTTTTTCTCTGACCTTCCACCTTACCAAACATGATATCCTTCTCCAATGACTGGTCCATCCTGACAATATGTCTGAAGTATGAGAGATGAAGTTTGGGCATTTTGGCCTCCAAGGAACACTCTGCTGCATATCTTCCAAAACAGATCTTTTGGTTCTTTTGGAAGCCCATGGCACTTTAAATATTCTCCTCCAATACCATAACTCAAAGGCATCAATTCTTCTTCACTGTCCAGCTTTCCAATCCATATGAGGTTATTGAAAATACCACAGCGTGAGTCAGGCACACCTTAGTCCTCAGGCTGACATCTTCTTTGCTCTTCAACACTATAAAAAGGTCTTGTGCAGCAGATTTGCCTAATGCAATACATGGTTTGATTTCTTGATTGCTGCTTCCATGAGTATTAACAGTTGATCCAAGAAGAGTGAAGTCCTTGACAACTTCTATCTTTTCTGCATTGATAAGAATGTTGTTTATTGGTCAAGTGGTGAGGATTTTTGTCCATAATGAAGGCTGTGATCTTTGATCTTCATTAGTAAACGTTGTAAGTTCTCTTCACTTTCATTAAGCAAGGTTGTATCATCTGCATATTGCTGGTTTTTAATGAGTCTTCTTCCAATCCTGACGCCACGCTTTTCTTCATAGAACCCAGCTTCTCATATTATTTGCTCAACATACAGGTTGAATAAGTATGGTGAAATAATACAACCTTGTTGCACACCTTTCCTAGTCTTAAACCATTCAGTGTTCCCATGTTCTATTTGTACAACTGCCTCTTGATCCAGGTACAGATTCCTCATGAGCACAATTAAGTGTTCTGGAATACTCATACTTCGCAATATTGTCCATAGCTTGTCATGGTCCACACAATCAAAAGCCTTTGTGTAGTCAATAAAGCACAGGTAAACGTATTTCTGATATTCTCTGCTTTCAGTCAAGATCCATCGGACAACAGCAATGATATATTTCATTCCAAGGCCTCTTCTGAATCTGGCTTGAACTTCTGGAAGTTCTCTGTCAATGTATGATTGTAGCCATTTCTGTATTTCCTTTAGCAAAACATTACTCACATGGGGTATCCAAGAGATTGTCCGATGATTTCCACATTCCATTGGGTCACCTCTCTTTGGAATGGGCACAAGTATGGATCTCTTCCAATCAGGAATTAATGGACTACAAATTGAAATCTTTCAACAAAGTGAGGTGGCTCTGGAGGCACTCACTCACCTATACCAAGAAATTTGGAAGACAACTATCTGGCTAACTGATTGTAAGAGATCGGCATTCATACCCATACCCTTCAGTATGGATTGCATCTCAATGTAAAGAAAAGAAAAATCCTTACCATTGGACTAATAAACAACATTGTTATCAGTGGAGAAAAGATAGAAGTTGTAAAAATTTCTTTTTTTTTTTTTTTTTTGGTTTAACCATGGAATCAGCAGCCAAGTAGTTAAAAACAACATATTGCATTAGACTGCACAAGACCTTTTTTAAAGTGTTGAAGGGCAAAGATGTCAGTTTGAGGACTAAGGTGCACCTGACCCAAACCTTGGCATTTTCAATAACCTCATATGCATATGAAAGCTGGACAGTGAATAAGGAAGACCGTAGAAGAATTGATGCATTTGAGTCTTGGTGTTGGCAGAGAATATTGAAAGTATCATGGTCTGTCAAAAAAACAAACAGATCTGTGTTAGAAAAAGGGCAGCCAGATTGGTCCTTGGAGGCCAAGATGGCCAGACTTCATCTCTCATACTTCAGACATATTGTCAGGAGGGACCAGTCACTGAAGAGGGATATCATGTTTGGTAAGGTGGGGTTTCAGAGAAAAAGAAGAAGACCCCCAGTGAGATGGACTGTCATAGTGGTAGCATCATTGGGCTCAAACGTGCCAACAATTGTGAGGTTGGCCCAGGACTGGGCAGCATTTCATTCTATTGTGCACAGGGTCGCTATGAGTCGATACCATGTTGATGGCAACTAACATCAACAACAACAATGTGCCGTGCAGTCAGGTCTAATGCATAACGACGCTGTATAGAATTACAAGGCTGTAAATCTTTGTAGGACCTGAAAGCCTTATCTTTTTTTTTTCTGAGGAGCAACTGGTATATTCTAACTGCTGACATTTAGGTTAGCAACCCAACTCACAACCCACTGTATTGTTAGTACTCTCAACTAAACCTGTGTAATGAAAAACAAAACAAAACCTTTTATTGACCTATATTTTCTCTGAAACCTCACATGTGGCAAGAATCGTTGTAGACCTTAGCTGCCTAATTCAAGCTTCCAATAGTTATCTTTCCTTCTATGTTCAACATTAATTGTCTACACTACTCAGTACACAGCTCTCAATCTGCTTTCAATATCTTTTATATGTGTCCAGCATAATGACCATAGCAAAATAAAGGAAGTAGCATTAGCAGAGAGATTCCAGCCTCAAATACAGCTACAGCTGTGTTGATTCTATGTCATACCTCAGTATGGTCCTCCCAAATTGCTATCTTTCAAAAAAAATCTCATATGATGAATATACTTATAAAGCACACCTGCGGAATCATTCACTTTCAGGAAAATTCTTGTATATAGGAAGCCAGTGGGTAAATGTTACTAACACAAAATGTATTTTGCATTACACAATTTTATTTTTTAATAAATTATAGGTACTATTTTCAATGAAATCTTGGACTCAGTGGGTGGCAATGTGGGTTAATATGCCAGACTGCAAAATCATTTTAACTGCAAGGTCAGCAGTTTAAGCTCACCTGCTGCTCCTCAGGAACTCTATAAAAGGTTGCTTTGGGCCGGGACCAACTTAACAACATTTAATAACAACAAAAACTTTTTCAATGAAAATTTGCTATGAGACAAAAAGAAGATAGTGTACATTACTCATAACCCAGCATTGTTAAAAAAAAAAACCCAAACAACCCAAAAACACTCAATATTAAAAGAATATTAAAAGCATCATCAATTTCCAGAAGAACAAATATATCTGTGTTGAAAGAAGTAAAGCTAGAATGCTCTTTATAAGCCAGAATAGTGAGACTTCATGTCTCATACTTCAGGTATGTTATCAGAAGGGACTAGTCCTTTGAGAAAGATTCCATGCTTTGTAAAGTGAACTATCAATGAAAAAGAAGAAGAGCCCCTCACCCACAACAAGATGGATTGACACAGTGGCAGCAGAACTAGGCTTTAATGTAACAACTGTTTGTAGCGGAAGACTGGGCAGTGTTTAGTTCTGTTACGTATAGGGTCACTAGGAGTCAGAGCCAACTTGAAGGAACCTAACAACAGCAACAACTTTGATGTATGCTTTATTTGAACTGCTTGTATATTGTTTCATACTACAAAATTTAAAATTGAGCAGCTTCACACTCCACAGTTTAGATAAATCATGATTTATTTCAACAATTACTTTCAATTGTTGTTGTTAAGTGCCATTGATTTGGTTCTAACTCATAGCAACCCTTTTTAGGCTTTTTAAGCAAGGAGCTCTGGTAGCGTAGTGGTTACGAATTGGGCTGTGAACCTTAAGACCAGCAGTTCGAAACTACCAGCCGCTCCGCAGGACAAAGATGAGGCGTTCTGCTCCCGTAAAGATTTACAGCCTCGGAAACCCTGTACAGGGTCGCTATGGGTTGGAACCGACTCGACGGCACTAAACAACAACAAGGAACAGTTGGTGAGTTTGAACCACAGACCAGTGTATTATCCTACAGTGCCACACTTTAGATAATCCAATATTTATTTCTGAACCATTATGGTTACTAGCCTTTTACAACATCTGGCATATCCTATTATGATTCACTTTGCCTCATTTTCTATACCTAAGTCTTGCTTTCCTCTGCCTGAAAATGATCCAATCAAATCCAGTTCTGTACTGCTAATGGTTCTACAAAACAATTAAATAAAAAGTCTTGAAAATCCACCAATTGAAATGTAGAATGCATGAATATGAATTAAGGGAAATTAGAAATCATCAAAAATTAAATAGAGATCATGAAGATTGGTATTCCAGGCATTAGTGAGCTTAAATGGACTTGCGTTGGTCATTTTTAATATGGTCAGTATTCTGGGAGTAACAAACGAAAGAGCCAAGGTGTCAGATTCTTTGTCAAAAATAGTATTTCAAAATGTATTCTCTAAGGCAGTGATAATATCCAAGCACCTCCATGGAAGACTAGTTAATATGACTGTTGTTAAGTTGTTGTTCAGTGCCATCAAGTCTATTCCGACTCAGCCAACCTGTCTAGGGATTCTGAGACTGTAAATCTTTGTGGAAGCACAAAGCCTAACCATGCATCTGTGTAGTGGCTGGTGAGCTCAAACGGCTGACCTGGGAGTTTGCAGCCTAAAACATACACACAGAGCCGCCACTCTCCCCAATATGATTAGTATTCAGATGTATGCATCAATAACTAATGCAAAAGAAGAAGAAATTGAAAATTTTTACCAAAGCTTAGAATCTGATATTGAGCAAACATACAGTCAAGAAGAATTGATATTACAAGTGACTGGAATGCAAAACTTGGAAACAAAGGAGGATCACAAGTTGCAAAAGATTACATTGGTGATATAAATTTCAGAGATTGAATGATAGAAATTTGTAAGGCCAATAACCTAATCATTGGAAACAACATTTTTCAACAATATATATCTATACATGTGGACCATATCAGATAGAATACACAGAAATAAAATTGATTTTATCTGTGGAAAGAGACAATGTGAAAAGAGATTTAGAACAAGATAAGGGGCTGAATGAGCAACCATCAATTATTCATATACATGTTGAAGTTAAAGCTGACAAAAATAGCTGAACTATGCCTTTGACTATATCCTGATGAACTTATATCCTTCAGTATATCCCAGCTGCAGGAAGAGATTTAAGGCAATGGACATTCATGACGAAAGCAAAAGAGAAAAAGAAAAAATACTAAAACGTGACAGAAACCATTATAAAACTAGTTCTTGAATGTGGTTTAGCTCAGACAATTAGAAGAAATGATGGAATAAAAGAGATGAACAGACTATTTCAAGTGCATCTCAAAAACACAAAGAAAAATATTATAATGAAATGTGTAAGCATCTGGATTTCGACCCAAATGGGAAAAACCCATTCAATATATCTCAAGTTGAGAAAGCTAAAGGAAAACAATCAAGTCTTTAGTAAAGAATTTTATAGGCAAATTATTGAGCAATGCAGGAAGTACAAAAGGAAGTTATAAGGGATAAACAGAGGCACTGTGTCAAAAAGAATTGGTCAGCGTTCAATTATTTCAGGAGGTACTATATTATCAAGAACTGATAGTATTTAAAGAAATTCAAGCTGCACTGAAAACACTAGTGAAACACAAGGCTTCAGGAATTGTTGGGATACCAATAGAGATTTTTCAAGAAAGGAATGTTGTTGTTGTTAAGTGCTATTAAGTCAATTCCTACTCATAGCGACCCTTTATAGGCTGAGGAGCAGCTGGTGAGTTTGAACTGCCGACCATGTGGTTTAAGCTGACTACCACTTTAACCTACAGCACCACACCAGGACTCCAAGAAAGGAATACAACCCTGGAAATACTCAGCTGGAATTTGGAAGATTGCTACATGTTTAACTTATAAGAAGTATCTTTATGTGTACCTATGCCAAAGGAGCTCTGGTAGCATAGTGGTTACGAATCAGGCTGCTAATCTCACCGTCAGCGGTTCAAAACTACCAGCTGTTCTGTGAAGAAATATGAGGCTTTCTGCTCCTGTATAGATTTACAGCCTTGGAAACCCTGTACAGGGTCGCTATGAGTCAGAACTGACTCCACGGCACATAACAACAACAACATGCCAAAGGAAGCCATGTAATAGAATATGGAAATTATCTAACAATATCATCAATATCATACACAGTACAATTTTGCTAGAGATAACCTTTAAATGGTTGCAGGAATACATCAACAGAGAACTGCAATAATGAATACACTGAAATGTTAGATGAATCTTGGGTGAAAGCAGAAAGAGGTGTAAAATGTTAACCTTTATTTTATTGACTATGCAAAGGCATTCAACTGTATGGATCATAATAAGTTACAGATAACTGAGAATCATGAGAATTTCAAGCAATAAATTGTGTTCATGTGGAACTTGTGCATACCACCAAGAAGAAAATATTTGTTAAACAGAAAAGGGAGGCTATTCAAAGTTGTATCCTTTCACTATGCTTATTCAATCAGTATGTTGAACAAGTAATCCAAGAAGCAGAACATTATCAAGAAGAACATAGCATCAGAATTGCAGGAAGACTCATTAACAGCCTGCAATTTGCAGATAACACAACATTATTTGCTGAAATTTAAAAGAACTTGAAGCATTTATTAGTGAAGATCAAAGAATATCGTCTTCTGAAATATTTATATTTCAATATAAAGAAAAAATGCTCACAACTGGACCGATAAATAATATTGTGATTAATAGAGCACAGATTGAAGTTGTTAGGGATTTACTTTTACTTGTTTCCACAATTAGTGCCCATGAAAGCAGGTATCAAAAATTGAAACTGTATATTGCATTGGGCAAATCTGCTGCAAAAAACTTCAAGTATTACAAAGAAAAGATGTCACACTGTGGATTAAAATGCACCTGACTCAAGTGTTTTCAATAACTTTGGATAAATACAAAAGCTAGAGGGTGAGTAAGACAGAGCAAAGAAGAAGGTGATACCTTTGAATTATGGTGTTGGAAAGGAATATTGAAATCATCATAAACTGACAGAGGAACAAAAAAATGTCTTATAAGACTTACTGCCCAAATGCTCTTTAGATGCAAGGATGGCAAATCTTCATCTCATATACTTCAGAAATGTTATCAGTAGTGATCAGTTCTTGTAAAAGGACATCATGTGAGGTAGAGGATCACCAAAAACAGAGGAAGACACTAACTGAGATGGATTGACACAGTCGTTACAAAATGGGCTCAAACATTACAATGGGTGTCATGGTGGCACAGGAGCAGCCAGTGTTTTGTAGGATCTCATCTGAGTTGGAAATGAATTGACAGCACCAGGAGTCCTGGTATGGCACTGTAGGTAATTCACTGGACTGCACAGTCAGCTTGAACTACAACGACTGCCATTCAAGCTCGCCAGCTGCTCCTTGGAAACTCTATACAGGGTCACCATGAGTCAGAACAGACTTGATGGCACATAACAATTGCATCAACAACTATAGCAGCAACACAGATTCTACATGGCTCTTCCTTCTGCCAATATTTTTTTTTCCAGCAGATATTCACCGATTTCAGTCTCTCATTGTGTATACTGTATTCTCACCTATTTTGCTTGTTACAGAGTCTTTATGGCACTATGCAATCTTGGAGTTGCAATCCCATCAACTACCCATTCCCTCATATTCCACTGCTAGTTTGCATTTGATCATCCTGGTGTGGTTCTGTACAACTACTGGACTGGTAAACACAAGGTCAGCAGTTCTAACCAACCAGCAGGTTCTCAGGAATCCTATGAATCAGAATTGACTCCATGGCACTTAGCAACAACAACAACTTATATCTCTAGAAAATACTCTGTATAAGAGCAAAATCCATATTTATTATCATATTTCTAATAGCTAGAATTGTTCTTGCTATAAATACATTTTCAATAAAAACTGTCTAAAATAGAAAATTAATATAGAGTTCTATTTACTTCCATATTTCTTATTTGTCTAAGCCTTATTTCTCAATATTACATAAAACTTGAGCACAGCAATAGTATCACATTATTTTTGTATCTACTGCCATACTTAGAATGAAGACATGATGTGTTGTATTTAATGATATATCAATAGTTAAAGTTTTAAGAAACATTTTCTTAAAAAGATTGTCTCTTTCTCTGATGATTAAGTTAAAGCAAAATTAACAAACAAGCAAAAATACACTTTTCCCTCAATGGAGCAAAGAAGGGAGAAGAGAAAGTTGTTGGGGAAGAGCGATAAATGTGTCTCTCTGTATAACTTCTGAAAGTCACTGGTAATTTTTAAAGAAAGTTGCGCAAAGTACTATCTAACCAAATGGAGCATTAAATTGTCAGAGGTTGTCCATCACTGGAAGAACACGCTGGCCATATGGGGATGAATTGACTGCCTTTGTTTGGGCATTTTATGATGGACATATATCAATTTATCATCTTCCAAGGTGAATGCTATTTGTTGGCAAAATACTTGACATAATTACATTTGTCACCTTAGTAGAAATACGATGATGGAATATCAAGTTAATATGGCATAAGGTATAAAAAGAATGAATATAAGCTATATTTATGATAATAGATTGATAAGAAATAATACAGCTATCTTACTTTAAGGAGATTAACCCTTAATAATATTTTAATAATCTGCCTACATTGCATGCTATTAAAAACTATTATGAGACATGGAAAATATAATTGTCAAGATGTTTTTAAAAGAGAAAAGAGTCATGGTTCCAGGTATCGTAGGATAAATCTGAAATAAGAGGGGTCTTCAAAAAGTTCATAGAAAATTTCCATTATCATTTGTTTCCATTTTTCCATGGACTTGTTAAAGCACACTTGCTTTTAAAAGTACTGTTTTCCTCGGATTTTAGCTAAGTCATTTATTTCATTTAAAGTCATCGAAAGTGGCATTCCACATAAAATCACGTAAAGTGGCATTCCACTTTTTGGGTTAAATTGAAGATTTTTGGCAATAAATTCAGACATGGTACAGCTAAGAGAAAAAAAAAAAAAAAAGATTGGCTACATGTCAAGCTTGCTGTGAAGAACTTTTCAGGCAGTGGAGAAAGAACTCTCTTCACAAAGAATATGAGAATGTCTCTAGAGTAGGAATCATGTATCTTGGTTCTTTCTAAACGTGGTTTTCTCATCTAGTATATGAAAGGCTCAGAAATAGCTTCTAAGTCTATTAAGTACTCAACTGCCAAATGAAAGGTTGGTGGTTTGAACCTATCCAGTGTTTTTACAGGAGAAATACCCGGTGATCTGCTGCATTAAAGATTATAGCCTGGAAACGTGCTCTGAGGCAGATCCACTCCAGTATATATCAAAAATATGAGTGGAAATTGACTAGAGGATCCCTAACAACAACAGCAATTAATAATGTGACCATTTATGGATTCTTTTCTCAAGTACTAATGATCGCAGATAGAAATGGGTTTTTTTATAAGTAATTGTTGTTTGTAATGCTTGCATGAGTTTCCTTCATTTTATTATTTTAATTATGGAAATTAGAGAGAATAAATATGGTGAAAATGTTGTTCTTGTTAGCTCTGACTCAGCAAACCTGCACAGAGTTTCCAAAGGAGCCCGTTGGGCTGCTAAGTACAAGTTCAGCAATTTGAGTTGCTCTGTGATAGAAAGATGAGAATCTGCTCACGTAAAATTGTATTGCCTTACAAACCCATTTAGAGGGTCCCTATGCATCAAAACTGATTCGGCTGTGCACTACAACCTCCATAGGGTTTCCCAGACTGGCTGGTGGGTTTGAACGGCTGACCTTGTGTTTACCACTCTAGTGCTTATTTTACAGCACAACATATGCACATAAGGAATACTGAGGTTTTTTTTCAATCTGTAAAGTCATATAAAACAAATTTCATTTTTTTGAAAATGAGCCTTCAGCAAAGACTAAGTAATATACTTTAGTTTGCTTGTTGATGTTGTCATTGTTAAGAGCCATCAAGTCAGTTCCGACCCATAACAACCCTGTTTAGTGTTTCCAAGGAGTGGCTGGTGAGCTTGAACCGCCGATCTTGTGGTTCAAACTGACTTTGCAGTACAGGGGATCTCTTTCTTTAAAACAACAACAATAATATTTGCATTTATTTTTTGACATTGAACTTTAGGATAAAGTTTACATCCATTTGCAAATACTAGCAATCAACATTGCAATTGTAAAGAAGAAATTACAAATAACAAAAACAAAACATGAATTACAGAGCCAGTCCCTTGGCCTATACAGCCTTCACAGTAGAATATTCTCTCTCAATGGACTAGCAGCTGTGTCACATGATCAGCAGCAGCTTAGAACTTTCCAGAAAAGTTACTTTTAGTAGATTTAAGCTTGTGCATTTTAGGAACTGTCTCATAAAATTGAATGCAAAAATGTGATTTAAAGGTACTTAGAGCAGCAGTTGGGAACGTAGTGGCTCTGAAAGTGAACCACAAGGTTGGCGGTCGAGCTCAGCATCCCAGCATCCCACCAACTGGCGGTTGAGCCTGCAAACATCTCTGTAGAAGAAAGATGAGGCTTTGTGTTCCCACAAAAATGTATAGCCCATACAAAAAATTGGAAACTCAATACAGGGTTTCTGTGAGTTGCAATCAATTTGATGACAATTAACAATAAGTAAAGTCCAAGGAAAAAGGAAAACCGCTTTACAAACATAATATGGATGTGATGAAAAGAACAAAACAAGGTAATGGTGGTGGTGGTTGTGTGCCACTGCGTCAGTTCCCGCTCATAGTGGCCTTCTATAGAGTCTCCAAAGCCAGAAATCTTTGAGGAAGCAGATAGCCTCATCTTTCTCCTGAGGAGTGATTAGTTGGTTCTAACTAATGACCTTGCAGTTATCAGCCCAGCTTGTAATCCACTAAGCTGCCAGGACTCCTTAAACAATGTAGTAATTGTAAGCTAATTCTGAACAATACATTTTTGTTTATACATAATGTGTAAATGTGGTCTGCCTCTGAGAACAAAAATAACTGAAAACCACCATTGTTAGTGTGAAATTGATTCCTGCTTTAAAGGTCTGTCATTTCTGAAAATTGCTCTGTTGTTGTTGTTGAGTGCTGTCCAGTCAGTTCCAACTCAGAGACCCTGTATAGGGTTTCCTAAGAGCGACTGTGACCTTGAACCACCAACCTTGTGGTTCAAACCAACTTTGCAGTCCAGCCCATTATCCTACAGTGCCACACCATATGGTAGTATCTATGAGTTACCTTATTTTTGAGAAGACTAATTTATTATGAAAGATAATAGATAAGATCAAAGAGCACAGCCTTTGGTATGGATTACATCTCATTGTAAAGAAAACAAAAATCCTCACCACTGGCCCAATGAACAACATTGTTATCAACGTAGAAAAGATTGAAGTTGTCAAGGACTTCATTCTTCTTGGATCAACTATCAACACTCGTGGAAGCAGTAGTCAAGAAATAAATGATGTATTGCATTAGACAAATCTGCTGCACAAGACCTTTTTAAAGTGTTGAAGAACAAAGATGTCAGCTCAAGGACAAAGGTGTGCTTGGCCTCATATGGATGTGAAAGTTGTAGTGAATAAGGAAGACCGTAGAAGAATTGATGCTTTTGAGTTATGGGGTTGGAGGAGAATGTTGAAAGTGCCACGGGCTGCCGAAAGAACCAATAGATGCATTTTGGAAGAATTGCAGCCAGAGTGCTCCTTGGAAGCCAAGATGGCCAAACTCATACTTTGGCCATATTGTCAAGAGGGACTAGTCACTGGAGAAGGATATCAGGTTTGGTAAAGTGGAGGGTCAGAGAAAAAGCAGAATACCCCCAATGAGATGGATTGGCAAAGTGGTAACATTGATGGACTCAAGCGTGGCAACAATAGTGAAGTTGGCCCAGGATCGGACAGTGTTTCGTTCTGCTACGCATAAGGTCGCTTTGAGTCGGCATCGACTTGATGGCACTTAACAACAACAACAACAATTTATTATATTTTTCCTAATTACTTAAGAAATGAAATAATAGAAAATGTAATTTTTTTTTTAGACAGCAATTCTATCTAAGAAAAGTCATGGCAATTTAAAGGTTTAATTTGTTTGTTTTTTTGTTTTTTTATGTGTGTTGGCTTTGCATAATGAACAAATTTGCAGGTCACTAAATAGAGGGTGAGTAAATATTCTTATGGACTAAAATATGTTAAAGAATCATTTGTTATAGCTTACCATGGGCACTTAGAAACATTAAGAATGTAAATATTAGAGGCACTAGATTTCTCTTTTATGATGGAAAAAGGAGTAGACAGAATTTTTAACAAGAAAATTGAAGCAAAGAAAGCTTACATTTTGAAAAGTGTTAATTAATTAAGTCCTTTCTCTGTTAGAAGTTAGCTAGAAAGGCAGCGACAGCAGAGATGGTGGCAGAGGTGATGGCATGGAGATATAAAGTAGCTGCAGACTCCAGGCCCATGGAATGAGAAAAGACTATATGCCTGCTGATGTGAAGCTGGCTTGCAAAATGTGCCCTTTCAACATTTAAATGAATATGTATTTTTTTCTTTTGTATGTGTACATCAAATATTTTTGCTTTGTTTATTTATGAAAAATAAGATGTAAAAGGGAAGCCACAGGGAGGAAGCAGGATAAGTCTTGTTGCAGAGAGGGGATTGTATTCATTTAGATGAAACAAAATGTGTGGTTGATTTAAAGTAAAGTAGATGATCTTGTCAAAAAAAAAAAAAAAAAATAGCTGAGGTTGTGCAAGCAAATCAGTCATAAAAGTCAGAGGACATAAGTAAGTAATAAGGAAGGTTATAAAGATTATGCTCTAATTCAATTATATCTTCTTAGTAAGTTTATCTGAAACAAAGAATTGTTCTTTCCAAGTGCCCTGTTCAGTAATAACAAGGCACACGTCTGCTTCTCTAGGCCCTGACATTTAGAATCTGAACCTATTAGGTATTGTTTCTTTTCTTTTCATATAATACAGATAATAGTCTCGGAATCTCTCAATGGATAGTAAGAACCCAGGACATAAACAGACTGGAACACTCTGAAATATGTATATAGTGAAATGAATTTATTGTATCATTTTCTAAGATAGATAGCAAATAGAAAATCTTTTTCTTCATTTTCACTCTTCAATTACATGACTCAAGATACTTTCAAAATTATCTAAATGATAATATTTATTGCCCAGCATTTTTAGAAGGGGGAAAAGAAGCATAAAACCCAGATATGAATGTATAATATGTGGGATTTAGATATGTTTATAAATGGATGCACTTTGTGAGTTAAAATCCATAATTAGCAACAAATGGGGCTTTCTTTTCCCCATAAATTCAATCCTTCTAATAACTAGACACTTTAGACAAAGTCAGGCTCTTAGGTACTGAGGACTGACGTCAATGAACAATTGTAATAAAATATTTGCTATTAATAATGTTTATTTGAATGATTTGACAATTATTAATGCTTAAATTTCTCTATTTGAATATAAATTTCTCATCAGTTATTGTTAAAATGTTTACCTATTTTTAGATCATAATATTAAAAAATGGTTGACTGAAATATTATTTTTAAATTTACATTTAAAGTATAAATGCAAAATTAAGAAAAAAATATAAATTGAAATTTGCCTTTAAATGAATCTCTTCCACATGGGGAACATATGGAATGTCTCCGGGTACATAATAGAGTTAAATCCACTGCTGAAATTACAAATGCTTCTTCATGTTAAAAGTGTTGTCTGATTTAGGAAATGCCAGATGTCACAGCTTACAATGGGAAGCTTAACCCATTAGTAGTCTCATCAGAGAGATAACATTTCTCAAACCTGCAGGTGTGTGGATGTCTTGAGAAATAGAACTTTGACACAAACTAAGGTAGGTGGCAACACTTGCAAGGTTTTGTGTCAACTTGACTGTCAGGCTTCTCAATGATTTAGCAGTTGTTAAGTATCGATGAGTTGGTTCCTCACTCATAGTGATGTTGTATAGGGTTTCCAAGGAACAGCTGGTAGATTTCAATCACATAGCAGTCTAGTGCTTATCCTATAGCAACATACCAGGAAGTAGTAATAATTCCCTATCATGAGAGCTTCTATAAGCAGCCAATCAGTTGAATGGAAGTTCTTTCAGGGGTGTGGCCCATTTCCAATATTTTGGAAAGTCAGGCAAATTTTGCTTGCTTTTTGCTGGGTCTGGATCCTCTAGCTCTTTGTACTTGAACCTCTGACTTACTGAAATACCTGCTGTTTCTGTGAATCATCAGGAGCCTGTTTTCCTGCCAACCCTTGATTCATTTGCCTCTGTAGCCAAAATCCTGCTGTCTGACCTACTGATCTTGGGCTCATCAGCTCTGTTACATATCTAAATCAGGAGAAGTCTCAGTCTCATATCTGATCAATGGACTTGGAAATTGTTGGCATTTATAAGTATGTGAGCCATTTTCTTGCTATGAACCTCTCTGTGTGTATGTGTGTGTGTACATCAAGAAAATGGCTCACATACTTGTAAATGCCAACGTATTATGGGGCTATGTATTTATATTAGTATAATTAATAAATTGGATTAGGATTGTTTGGCTTCGAAAATACTAGAAACTAAGGTTGTAGTATGGAGAAAAGATTGAAGTTGTCAAGGACTTCATTCTTCTTGGATTAACTATCAACAC
>NW_006408884.1:2163973-2166322 GCF_000296735.1 Chrysochloris asiatica | reverse complement strand
TAAAAGAACCAATAGATCTGTTTTGGAAGAGGTGCAGCCAGAGTAGTCCTTGGAGGCCAGGATGGCTAAGCTTCGTCTCTCCTACTTTGGACATATTGTCCGGAGGAAACAATCGTTGGAGAATGATGTCATGCTGGGTAAGGTGGAGGGTCAGAGAAAAAGAGGAAGACCCCCAATGAGATGGATCATCCAGGTGGCATCATTTATGGACTCAAGTGTGGCAGCGGTAGTGAGGTTGGCCCAGGATCAGACATTGTTTCGTTCTGCTGTGCATGAGGTTGCTATGAGTTGGTTCAGACTCGATGGCACCTGACAACAACAACAAGGTTGTGTATCTATAATATACTTTTAAAGGTCTAATACAGTATGCTTCAAATAAAAACAAACAATAGAAGCAAACAAAAAACCTAGGCCATTGCCCTTGAGCTGTTTCTGACAGTCATTACGCAAGAGAGCATAGAATTGCCATGTAGCATTTCCAAGGTTGTAAATCTTACAGAAGCAGACTACCATATCTTTCTTCTGCAGCACTGTGTTGGGTTCAAACCACTGACTTTTTCATTTAGCAGTCCAGTTCTAACCACTGTTTTATTAGTTCCCCTCACACCTTCAAATACCCATGTCCACCCTTACCAAATCCCCAAACTCAACTGCTAATAAGATGACTCCAACTCATAGCAGGCTTGTAACATTTTTTTTTTTTTTTAATTGTAAATATTTATGGGCCAGACAGTCCCATCTTCCTCTTTCAGAGCAGTGAACCTCTCAGTTAAATGTCCAAACTAGAGAATAAGTGGTTAGAACTTGACTGCTAAATGACAAAGTGGCACATAGCACTCATGGGTATTAAATCCTAGTGTGGCACAGCAAGATAAGCACTGGACTGCTAACCAAAAGGTCAGTGGTTCAAACCAACCAGTTAGTCTTTGGAAACCCTATACAGATAGGATTACTCTGGGTCAGAACTAACTCAATGGCGGTTAACAACAACAATCGATAATTTGAACATACCAAGTGGAAACTGTATCTATGAATTAAAGTTTAGAGTCACTTCAATTTATTAACAATATTTTGTATGTGGGGTGATATATGATTAATATATTGATTACTAGTGATATGGCCAAATAATATTTGTGGTTAATTCAGTCTCATCATTTGCAATGTTATTAAATGAGTTTAGGAACTGAGTAGGCAGAGCAATAGGAGTGTTAGAGAAATGGGTTGGGCAGGACACAGAAAAATTTCACAGGTAACATTAAAAGTGTTAACGAATTATTAAATTCGTAAGGGAGAGCAAGAGTACTGATTGAATTTTTCCCCCAAACTGTGTGAAGGTTTTAAGTTTCTCTAGACATGAAGCTCATACTTAATTTGTATTAAATATTACTTGAAATTCAATTTAATTACATTATGACATGCACCATTTAATGAATATTAAGCCATATTTCATTCTTCCTTTCAGTCAAATTGTTTTAAAGTAATTAAAATCCAGTAATTTTATCATTAAACTACAATGTTTTTAAATTCAGATATGGTGCAGGTATTCCCAATCTTGTAATATAAGCATTGAGGCATATGCAAATTAGCATCCTAATTAATGAAATATAAGCCAAATTTTCAAACATAGCGAGTAAACAGCTTACAGTCACACCACTAAATACACAATAAATCAGCATAATTTTAGCTCAGTTTTTTCTAAAGAAAGTAGAATAGTTATGTGAAGGGAGAAATAATTTGGAAAGAAAAGTTTTCTTTTTGCTATAACATATACTGGATTTAACATATAAATGAAAAACATGTTTTTTTCATTACTTTTTTTTTTTAATAGAATATTAGTGTATTAGGAGCACTGTGGCTCTGTAAGATAAGAACTGGACTGCGAGCCACAAGGTCCGCGGTTCGAGCCTGCCCACTGACTCTGTGAGAGAACGATAAGGTGTTCTGTTCTGGTGAAGATTTAAAGCCTCAAGCCCTATACAGGGTCTCTATGAGTTGGAACAGACTTTATGGTACTTAACAACAACAATAAATATTGATACATCAGAGAAGAAAAGTAACCTCCATAAAAAATTTTAATTGACTTATGAAATTTTATTTTTTGCAAGACTAAACATATTATAGCTAATGTATTATTTTTCTTGTTTATAGTATTTAAAATTTATTTGAATTTGCATTTAGAATATCTTGTTTCTTAATAATCATGTATGATAGTTCTTAGATTTTAAAAAACAACTCTAACTTTTGTCTTTAAGATTCAACTGTAATTTATCGATTTTGGAAGAAAGGCAAATTTGAAAGACGAATTGAAAGTTTAAAAAGAAGAATTTTGATTATAGAATATTTAGTCTT
>NW_006408884.1:2148019-2163873 GCF_000296735.1 Chrysochloris asiatica | reverse complement strand
TAATACCCATTTGAATTATGGTGAATTTAATATCAATTAAAGCATATTTTCTTATTAAATATAGTGTCTTACAAATTTTCTATGCCTGACAGATATTAATATACTAAATGTTTTGATGTCCAAGTATTTATGGAATACTTTCATAGTATCTCTTGAACTATTTCCTGAAAATTTTATACTCATTATTATGTCCATTTTGAAGTAATATTTGGCTTTATCTTCTTGAGCTGATCTTTGAAATTTTCTATTCAGTTCTTATACCTCTTCATTTCTTCCATTTGCTTTTAGCATCTCTGCACTGGAGAGCAAGTTTCAGTGTTCATCTGGCATCCATTTTGACCTTTTCTTTCTTTTTTGTCTTCTTAATGACTTTTTGTTTTCTGCCTTTATGATGTTCTTGATGTCATCTCACAACTATTTTGGTCTTCAGCCTTTAATGTTTAATGTATCAAATCTGTTCTTCAAATGATCTCTAAATTCAGGTGGGATATATTCAAGGTCATATTTTGGCTCTCGTGGACTTATTTTCATTTTCTTCAGTTTCAGTTTAAATTTGCATAGGAGCAATTGATGGTCTGTTTAACAATCTGCCTCTGGCCTTGTTTTGACTGATGATATGGAGCTTTTCCATCATCTGTTTCCGCAGATGTAGTCAATTTCATTTATGTGTACTCCATCTGGTGAGGTCCACATGTATAGTCGTCTCTTATGCTGTCTAAAGAAGGCATTTGAAATGAATAAATCATTGACTTTTCAGAATTCTATCATGCAATCTCTGAATTAAGAAAGATCAATGACAAGGTTGTATTCTTTCACCATACTTATTCAGCCTGTATGCTGAGCAAATAATACGAGAATCTGGGTTCTATGAAGAAAAATGTGACATCAGGGTTGGAGGAAGTCTCATTAATAACCTGCGATATGCACATGATACAACCTTGGTTGCTGAAAGTGAAGAAGACTTAAAGTATTTACTGATGAAGATCAAAGAGCACAGCCTTCCGTATGGATTGCATCTTAATGTAAAGAAAACAAAAATCCTCACCACTGGACCAATAAACAACATTCTTATCAACAGAGAAAAGATTGAAGTTGTTAAGGACTTCATTCTTCTTGGATCAACTATCAACACTCATGGAAACAACAATCAAGATATCAAATGATGTATTGCATTAGGCAAATCTGCTGCACAGGACCTTTTTAAAGTGTTAAAGAGCAAAGATGTCAGCTTGAAGACTAAGGTGCACCTGACACAAGCCATAGTATTTTCAATCACCTCATAGGCATGTGAAAGTTGAACAGTAAATAAGGAAGACTGTAGAAGAATTGATGCTTCTGAGTTGTGATGTTGGAGGAGAATATTGAAAGTTCCATGGGCTGCCAAAATAATCAACAGATCTGTGTTGGAAGAAGTGCAGCCAGAGTGCTCCTTGGGGGCCAAGATGGCCAAACTTTGTCTCACATACTTTGGACATATTGTCAGGAGGGACCAGTCGCTGGAAAAGGATATCATGTTTGGTAAAGTGGAGGGTCAGAGAAAAAGTGGAAGACCACCAATGAGATGGATTGGCCAAGTGGATGTGGCAACAAAAGTGAGGTTGGCCCAGGGTTGACCAGTGTTTTGTTCTGCTGTGCATAAGGTCGCTATGAGTTGGCACCAACTCGATGGCACCTAACAACAAACAACCTTGTTGCCATTGTTGTCAAGTACGTGAGAGTCAGTTCTGACTTGTTGTTATGTTCCAACGAGTCAGTTCCAGTTGATAGCAACCCTGTGCACAATCGAATGAAACACTGCTTAGTCCTGCTTTGTCCTCACTATTGTTATGATTGAACACAATGCTATGGGCACTGTACAAATCCATCTCGGTGGGGGTCTTCCTCATTTTCTCTGGTCTTACACTGTATCAAGAATGATGTTCTTCTTCAGGAACTTGTCCCTCCTGAATATGTCTGAATTATGCAAGACAAAATCTTACCATCTTGGCTTCTAAGGAGCACTCTGTACTTCTTTCAACACAGATCTGTTTGTTCTTCTAGCTGTCCATGGTACTTTTCATATTCTTCTCCAAAATGATAATTCATATGCTTCAATTATTTTAAGGTCTCCAATATTAATAATTCAACTTTCACATGCATATAAGAATCTTGAAAATAATATGGCTTGGGTCAGGTGTTCCTTAGTCTGCTCTTGAACACTTTAAAGAGGCCTCGCGCAACAGATTTGCCTAATGCAATACGTAATTTAATTTCTTGACTACTACTTACCTGAGTGTTGATAATTGGATCTGAGCAAAAGGAAGTCTTTGGCAATTTTAATATTTTCTCCATTTATCATGATGTTATCTCCTGGCCTAATGGTTGGGATTTTTGTTTTATTTACAGTGAGATATAATTAATTTATACTGAAGGATTGATCATTGATCTTTGTCAGTAAGTATTTTAAGTCCTCTTCACTTACAACAAGTAAGGTTGTATCATCTGCATGTTACAGCTGGTTAATAAGTCTTCCCTCAATCATGTCATGTTCTTCATATAATCCACCTTCTTGTATTGTTTGCTCAGCATACAGATTGAATGCACTTGGTGAAAGGATACAACCCTGGCTCACACCTTTCCTGATTTTAGACCGTTAAGTACCCCCTTGTTGTATTCAAATGATTGCCTCTTGGTCTATGTACAGGTTCCTCATGAATACAATTAAGTGTTCAGGAATAGCCATTCTTCACAATGTTAAATCTAGCTTGTCATGATCCACACAGTCAAAAGCCTATGTATAGTCAATAAAGCACAGATAAACATCTTTCTGATAGTCTCTGTTTTCAGTCAAGTTCTACCTGACGTCAACAATAATTCCCTCATGGGAATCCAGCACAAACCACTGGAATTTTCCTGCCCATGTACTGTTGCAGTCATTTTTCAATTATCTGTAGCAAAATTTTACTTGCATGTGATATTAGTAACATTACCTGATGATTTCTGCATGTTATTCAGTCCCCTACCTTTGGACTGGGCACAAATATGGATCTCTTCCAATCTGTTAGTCTAGAACTCTCTTGTGAATTTCTTGGCATAGATGAGTGAGTGCCTGCAGTGCTTCATCAGTTTGTTGAAGATTTTGATTTGTATTCTGTCAGTAATTACAGCCTTGATTTCTTGTGGCAATGCCTTCAGTGCAGCTTTGACATTTTATCTTAGTACTATCAGTTTTTGATCCTATGTTGCCTCTAGAAATGGTTGAACATTAACCATTTCTTTTTTGGTACAGTTATTCTCTATATTTTTTCCATTGTCTTTTGGTGTTTTCTGCAGCATCCAATATTCCACCTATAGACTCTTTCAGTACAGCAAGCCGGGCTTGAATTGTTTTTTTCGTTTCTTTTAACTTGAGAAATGCTGAGGCTTTTGGTTTTCTAACTGCAGGTCTTTGTACATTGAATTGTATTCCTTTACTTTGTCTTCTCGAACTACCCTTTTAAATTTTTGTTCAGTTCTTTGACTTTTGCCTTTCTTGTATTCACTTTAGTTTTTTCTTTACTCAAGAAAAAGTTTCAGAGTCTCTTTAGACATCATCTTTGTATTTTCTTTTTCTTCTGTCTTTTTAATTAACTTTTGCTTTCTGTTTGTGTGCTATTCATTATATTGTCCCACAATAACTCTGCTCTTCATCCATTAGTGTCTACTGCATGTAATCTACTCCTGAGATGGACTCTAAATTCAGATGGCATGTGTTCAAAGTCACATTTTGACTCTCATGAATTTGTTTTATTTTCTACAGTTACAGCTTGAACTTGCATATGAGCAATTGATGGTCTATTTCATGGTCAGCCTCTTGTCTTCTTTTGGCTGATGATATGGACCTTTTTCACCTTCTCTTCCCAAAGATGTAGTCAATAGAATTGGTGTGTATCGCATCTGGTGAATTCCATGCATAGAGTCACCTTTTATATTCTTTCAAAAAGTATTTGCAATGAATAATTTGTTGATCTTGCAAAATTCTCTCATGTTATCTCTAGCATCCTTTTGATCACCAGGTCGTATTTTCCAATACACAAACCTTTCTCTTTGTTTCCAACCTTCACATTCTAATTGCCAGTAGTTATCAATGCATACTGATTGCATGTTTTACCAATTTCAGACTGAATATTTAGATAGAATTCTTCAATTTTAACACACACTGACTTTAATGACTGTTGTGTTAATTTAAATAATAGTGGTATTTACTGGTCTTCCTTCCTGTTTGTTGTTGTAAAGTGCTGTAGAGTCCATTCTGACCCATAGCAACCCTGCATTAGGTTTCCAAGGAGCATCTGGTGAGCTTGAACCACTGTTTTCCTGTAAGCATATGGATATTTTCCTTTCACAGACAACATTTTACTTCAGGATAAATCTTGAAATATTCTACTTGATAATGAATGTAACACCATTCCTTATAAATTTACTATTCCTGGCATAGTGAACCATATGATTGTCAGATTCAAAATGTTCAATACCATATCATATCAGCTCACTAATGCCTAGGATATCAACCTTCATGCATTCTATTTCATTTTATACAACCTACAAGTTTCTAGATTCATACTTAGTACATTACATGTTTTGATTGATGTTTGCAGTGGTTTCCTCTTATCTTGATTTGTACCATAATAGCAAATAAAGGTTCTGAAAGCTTTATTCTATTAATGCCATTATGGTCAACTGTACTTTGAGGTGGCAGCATCTCCCCAAATCATATTTCATTGCCTTCCAAACTATGTACTCATATAAAGGCAGTCTGCACACACACGCACATGCACACACACACACATGGATTCCATTTATGGCACTGTAGGATAAAAATTGGACTGCAAGGCTGGTATGAATTGCAAGGTTGGTGGCTAAACTTCACTACCTGCTCATGGGAGCCTATATAGGTATGTTATGAGTTGGAAATTGACTTGACAGCACTAAACAACAGCTGACAGTATTCTGGTGGACAATATACATTTATTTAGTAGGGTCTACTGCCATTCATAATAGACTTCATGGACTGCTAAAAGAACCAAGAAATCTGTGTTGGAAGAAGTGCAGCCAGAGTGCTCCTTAGAGGCCAAGATGGTCAAACTTTGTATCTCATACTTTGAACATACTGTCAGGAAGGACCAGTCTCTGGAGAGGAAGACCCCCAATGAGATGGATTGGCCAAGTCGCAGCATAATGGACTCAACTGTGGCAACAGTAGTGAGGTTGGCCCAGGATAGGACAGTGTCTGCAGTGCATAAGGTCGCTATGAGTCTGATGGATTCGATGGCCCCTAACAACAACAGCAAACTGCCATTTGTTGTGGCTTACACATGATTTACTATGCTGGGAATGACAAATTGAAGAGGAATGGTGTTGCATTCACTGTCAAAAAGAACATCTCCAGATCAGTCAAGAGGTTAAAAGCTGTCTGTAATTGGAAGATATCCATGTGCCTACAGGGCATACCAGTTAATACCACTATTATTCAAATTTATGCAACAACCACTAAAGGCAGTGAGGATGAAGTAGAAGAGTTCTACTAACTTCTACAATCTGAAATTAATCAAACATGCAATCAAGATGTATTGATCATTACTGGTGATTGGAATGCAAAGGTTGGGAGCAAAGAGGAAGGATCAGTATTTGGAAAATATGGCCTTGGTGATAGAAATGATGCTGGAGATTGCAGGATAGAATTCTGAAACACCAATGATTTGTTCATTTCAAATATCTTCTTTAGACAGCATAAAGATGAGTATATACATCGACCTCACCAGATGGGATACATAGAAATCAAGTTGACTACATCTGCAGAAAGAGACGATGGAAAAGCTCCATATCATCAGTCAAAACAAGGCCAGAGGCAGATTGTTAAACAGACCATCAATTGTGCATGTGCAAATTCAAACTGAAGCTAAAGAAAATTAAACCAAGCACACAAGAGCCAAAATATGACTTTGAATGTATCCCACCTGAATTTAGAGACCATCTGAAGAACAAATTTGACACATTAAACACTAAAGACTGAAAACCAGAAGAGTTGTAGGATGACATCAGGAACATCATACACGAAGAAAGCAAAAAGTCATTAAGAAGACACCAAACAGGAAAAGATCAAAATAGATGTCAAAAGATACACTGAAACTTGCTCTCCAGTGTAGAGATGCTAAACAAATAGAAGAAATAAGGAGGTCTAAGAGCTGAAAAGAAAATTTCAAAGGTCAGCTAGAGAAGACAATGTCAAATATTACAACAAAATCTACAAAGATCTGGAGTCAGAAAAGCAAAAAGGAAGAAGGCGCTTAGGATTTCTCAAGCTGGGGGAACTGAAGAACAAATTCAAGACTTGACTTTCATTATTGAAGGATTTTCTGGGTAAATTATTGAATGATGCACAAGTATCAAAATAAGATGGAAGGAATACACATAATCACTATCCCAAAAGGAAATGGTTGATGTTCAACCATTTCAAGAAGTAGCATATGATCAAGAGCCAATGATATTGAAGGAAGAAGTCCAAGGTGCATTGAAGGAATTGGCAAAGAACAAGGCACTAGGAATTTATGGAATCAAAATTGAAATCTTCCAAGAAAGTGAGGTGTCACAGGAGGCACTCACTCATTTATGCCAAGAAATTTGGAAGACATCTGTCTTTCCGACTAATTGGAAGAGATCTGTATTTGCACCCATTCAAAATAAAGGTGACCCAATGGAATGCAGAAATCATCGGACAATCTCTTTGATATCCCATGTGAGTAAATTTTTACTAAAGGTAATACAGAAAGTGCTGCACACATACATTGACAGAGAACTTCCAGAGGTTCAAGCCTGATTCAGAATGAAGGATATCATTGCTGATGTGTGATGGATCTTGGCTGAAAGCAGAGATTATCAGAGAGATGTTTACCTGTGCTTTATTGACTACGCAAAGACTTTCAATTGTGTGGACCATGACAAGCTATGGACAACATTGTGATGTATGTTTATTCTGGAACATTTTATTGTGCTCATGAGGAATCTGTATATGGACCAAGAGGAAGTTGTTCAAACAGAACATGGGAACACTGAGTGGCTTAAAATTAAGAAAGTTGTATTCTTTCACCATACTTATTCAACATGTATGCTGAACAAATAACCTGAGAAGCTGGGATCTATGAAGAAAAGCGTGGCATCAGGATTGGAGGAAGACTCATTAACAACCTGTGATATGCAGATCATACAACCTTGCTTGCTGAAAGTGAAGAGGACTTAAAACATTACTGGTGAAAAACAAAGAGTACAGCGTTCAGTATGCATTGCATGTCAATGGAAAGAAAAAAAAAATCCTCACCACTGGACCAATAAACAACATTCTTATCAATGGAGAAAATAGGAAATTGTCAAGGGCTTCATTCTTTTTGGATCAACTATCAACAGTCATTGAACAGCAGTCAAGAAATCAAACGATGTATTGCATTAAGTGAATCTGCTGCACAAGACCTTTTGAAAGTGTTTAAGAGCAAAGATGTCAGCTTGAGGACTAAGGTGCGCCTGACCCAAGCTATGGTATTTTCAATAAGGTCATATGCATACGAAAGATGGACAGTGAATAAGGAAGACCATAGAATTGATGCTTTTGAGTTACGATGCTAGAGGAGAATATTAAAAGTGTCATAGGCTACCAAAAGAACCAACAGATCTGTGTTCGCAGAAGTGCAATCAGAGTGCTCCTTAGAGGCCAGGATGGCCAAACTTCATCTCTCATATTTGGACATATTGTCAGGAGGGACCAGTCGCTGGAGAAGGATTTCATGTTTGGTAAGGTGAAGGGTCAGAGAAAATGAGGAAGAGCCCAGTGAGATGGATTGGCAAAGTGGCTGCATCAATGGGCTGAAGGGTGACAACAATGTGAGGTTGACCCACATGAACCCTGTATAAGGGTTTTTCCTTTCTTTTGTGCATAGGATCGCTATTAGTTGGTATGGATTTGATGGCACCTAACAACAACAACAACAACAACTGCCATTCATAGTACTCCACTGGATATGTCTTTCTCTTGGAATGGGATGAATTCAGAGATTCAACCAAAAATGCTTTCAGGTTGCCAACTATCCAAATGCCCTTTTTACATCACAGCAATTTCTGGAACCAAAAGCGATAGCCTGCTTTCAGGGCATGCACAAGGGCAGAGGTGGAACTTTTAAAATCTAACCTATACTTCTACACCATTTTAAAGGTGAATTATAAAGTTAGGAAAATAGGGCACGTTTAACATATTGTTAGGTCAACTTATTAGCTTAGACTATCAAGAGTAAGATAACGAGGTTTTTTTGTTTGTATTTTTTTTTTTTTTTTGTATTGCCCATGTTTTACAAATAAGCCAGATTGTTGAGTATGTTTTTGTTCCTGTGTACACACACAACCCAAGAACTAAAAATACTTTCTCTGTGTTGATGTAGTATCCCCATATCAATATACTTATTATATCTAAACATTAATAATATAATGCCTTTTATATCATACTTGTTTTACTTTTATTTCCCAGTCAATTCCATCATATTTATACTCTTATTTAACAACAAATAATTATTGTTCCTTGCTATAAATATACCATATTGCGACCCTTACCAAGATCTCCTTCATTCTTAATGGACTATTATATTGCAAATAACTTACTCATTTCTGTTGTTATAGGTAACTGTTCATTGTTTTAACATAACACTGTACACCTTAAAAACTCATTTGCATTTGCTCCTATATACTCTTTCTATCTTTGTCATTATGTATCATGGAGTTGGTTCTGACTCATAATGACCCTGTATAGGATTTCCAAGGCTGTAAATCTTTATGGGAGCAGAAAGCCCCATCTTTCTCCCGCGGATTGGCTGGTAGTTTCGAACTGCTGACCTTGCGGTTCACAGCCCGATTTGTTACCACTACGCTACCTACCAGAGCTCCTTATATACTCTATCATCCTACCTCAAATAATGATTCTTCTCTTTTCACTTGATTGCTGCACTAGTTTTTGGTTCATTGTTTTGAACTTTTGCCTGTAAAGGTTTACAATCTTTTGGGGATAGATATGGATGGACGGATAGGGAGACATGGTAATCAAACCCTAAATTCGTGTGATACTTTTGAACTAGAATTCTATTCCAATGCCTTCCTTTCTGTCTGTCTGTCATTCTATCTATCTATCTATCTATCTATCTATCTATCTATCTATCTATCTCAACAATCAAACCAGCTGCCATTAAGTTGATTATGGCCCACATGAACCCTGTATAAGGTTTTCAAGACTGAAAATCTTTGTAGGAGCAGACAGTCTCAATTTCTTCTGTGGAGTAGATTTTTCTTCACCAGCCTTGTGGTCAGAAGTACAAAGTGGCTCACCCACATCTGCACCAGGATTCCTTTTACATATGTATATGGAATCCTGGTATGGCTCTGTAGGATAAGCACTAGATTGCTAACTTCAAGGATGGCTTTTCAAATCCACCAGCAGCTCCTTGGAAACTTTACACAGGTTTGTTATTAATCAAAACCAGCTCAATGGCACTTACCAGCAGCAACATATGTATATATGGAGTTCTGGTGTGCCACTGTGGATTAATATGCTGGACTGCAAAGCTGGTTTGAACTGAAAGGTTGGCAGTTCAAGCTGACTAGCTGCTCCTCAGAAACACCACACAGGGTCATTATGGGTCTGAACCACATCAATGGCATTATAAACTTTAATATATATGCTTGGTTATATGAAGAAAAATGTGGAATCAGCATTGGAGGAAGACTCATTAACCACGTGTGATATGCAGATGATACAAACTTGCTTGAAAATGTAGAGGACTTAAATACTTACTTATGAAAATCAAAGACCATAGCTTTTGGTATGGATTGCATCTCAATGTAAAGAAAGCAAAAATCCTCACCACTGGACCAATAAACAACATTCTTCTCACAGAGAAAAGATTAAAGTTGTCAAAGACTTCATTCTTCTTGGATCAACTATCAACACTCATGAAAGTAGCAGCTAAGAAATCAAACGACGTATTGCATTAGGCAAATTACTGCACAAGAACTTTGTAAGGTGTTGAAGAGCAAGCATGTCAGCTTAAGGACTAAGGAACGCCTGACTCAAGCCACTCTATTTTCAATTAGCTCATATGAATGCAAAGGTTGGACAGTGAATAAGGAAGGTCATAGAAGAATTGATGCATTTGAGTTATGGTGTTAGAGGAGAATATTGAAAGTACCATGGGCTGCCAAAAGAACCAATAGATCTGTGTTGGAAGAAATATATCCAGAGTGCTCTTTGTTAACCAGGATAACCAGACTTCGTCTCTCATACTTCGGACATACTGTCATGAGGGCACAGTCACTGGAGAAGGATGTCCTGTTTGGTAAAGTGGAGGGTCAGAGAAAAAGAAGACCCCCAATAAGATGGATTAGCCAAGTGGCAGCATCGATGGACTTGAGCATGGCAACAGTAAAGAGGTTAGCCTAGGATTGGGCAGTGTTTCATTCTGCTGTGCATAAGGTCATTATGAGTCGGTACTGACTCGATAGCACCTAACAACAGCAACAACAACATATATATTATATTATATGATATATGGATCTCTGGTAGCATAGTGGTTAGGAGTTGTGCTGCTAACCTCAAAGTCAGCAGCTTGAAACTTCTGGCTGTTCTGCAAGAGAAGATGATGTTTTCTGGTCCCATAAAGATTTACAGCTTCAGAAACCCTGTGCAGGGTCACAATGAGTCTGAACCGACTCCATAGAACACAACCACCATTGCCACCACCATGATGAAAGGGAACGTGGTGCCTCCATATGACAATCACTGGACTGTGACCCATAAGGGCTGTAGTTTGAGTCTGACAGCCACTCTGCAGGAAAATGATGAGACTTTCTGCTACCTTGAAGATCTAAAGCCTTGGAAATCCTACACAGGGTCAGTATGAGTCGGAACCGACTCTACAGCAGTTAACAACAAGAATACATAATGAATATTTTTGTGGATTTGCATTTGTAAAATTGATATTTATTTAAACCCACCATGACAGTTATCAATTGCTAGGATAGAACAATGAAAAACAGAGAAAAAGTGAAAATGCCACTTTTAATTAATTTTATGCAAAGAGAGACAGGAGGATAACAGTAATTAATTAGAGTGTATGTCCCCAAATGCTAAGTGCTAGAGAGATTACACATCAGGGAAGAAAACAGAGTATTGGTACAGGTTGGGGTCTCTTTATCTTGAAGTATTTGGAGAAAGTTTCTGGATTAAGGTTCTATGGCCAGAGATAAAATTTATGTGAGGAAATGGGGCATATCCATAAGTAAAGTGTACTGTTATGGGAAAAGGGAATATTCAATACAAAGGCCCAAATGGGAGTGTGGTTGGAGTTTTCAAAACCCATCAGTCAATTTAACTGTAGCACAATAGTGAATAGGAGGAAAATAGGAACTAAGGGTAGAAATGAACTCCAATTACAGGTTGAATTGGGTCTCAGATGTCATGGCAAAGAGTTTGGATTCTTTTAAAATAATAAATTAAAGGAAGGTATTGAGCAGAAAAGTGGTGGTTTGGTATTTCCATTTTAAAGATACTACTCTTGTTACTCCATGGCACATAACTACCACCACCACCACTCTTGTTACTAAGGAGCTCTGGTAGCATAGTGGTTAAGAATTGGGCTGCTAATCTCAGGGTCAGCAGTTGGAAATTACCAGCTGTTCCCATAAAGATTTACAGCTTAGGAAACCCTGTACAGGGTCGCTATGAGTTGGAGCCAACTCCACAATACATAACAACAACAACAATTCTTGTTACTAAGGATCTCAGGTTGTGTAGTGGTTATGATTTGGGATGCTAACCTCAAGACCAGCAGTTCGAAACTACCAGGTACTCTGGGGAAGAAAGATGAGGCTTTCTTTTCCTGTAAAGATGGACAGCCTAGGAAACCCTTTAGAGGGTGGCTATGAGCCTGAACCGACTCCACGGAATATCACCACCACCACCACTCTTGTTACTGAATGAAGTTCATGATATATTATGGAAAATATAAAGATCGGGAGTCTTGTTAGAGGCTAACGTAATAGTATAGATTTTATAACAAACCAAGAGTATTTCACTAGTTGTGGTAAAATTTTGAACTAATTTTGAACATAGAGTTTAATAGATAAAATATGAGTTGAAAAGAAACAGAAGAATTCAGAATTTAGTGTGATTTACTGAGGTACAGAACTGAAGTCAGAGTAGTTGGCTTTGGAAGAAGAATTAGTGTTATATTTGGAGATGTTAAGATGGAAATTCCAGTTAGAGTATCGAGTAGATACTTTTATACCCTGAAGTTTAAGAAAGAGATAACAGCATAGAAGTTATAAAAGGACATTTTTTGAATATAGATGGAGTTAAAAATCATGGGACACTACAGGTTTACTTAGGAAATGAATATGGGGATTGAGGAGGAAGACCCTAAAGACTAAATTCAGGGCATTTTGTAATTCAGAAGTTGGTGGAAAACTATAGGAATTCACACACACACACACACACACACACACACACACACACACAAATACAAATGACATGGGACAATCCACCAAGCTGAAGAAAAAGTTAAAAGAAAATGAGACCTTGGAGAGTAATGCCCTAGGAGATAAATAAAGACATCATTTTAGAAAATAAAGAATGATTGAATTCTGTTGTATGGTGCTGTTAGAGCGCAGTAATGACAAACAACTGTTGATAATGGGAAGTGATGGGTGACCTTGAACAGAACCTGACCTAACGAAATGGGGCTAAACGCTTATTTGTAATTTGTTCTAGAGAAAATGACAAGAGATGAATGGGATACAGCAGATATAGATTTTTTTCCCTCATAGGAATAATCAAATATTATAGCAGAGATATAGTCTTGTGTGTGAAGTAGAGCAGGGGATTAAGAAAATATTTTCTTCAAGACACAACATATTATTGGGGAATATTTGTATTTCTGACAATGATTTAGTAACAATTAAAAGAATGATGAAATAAATACATTAAATTTGTGAGAGAGGACTGCTTAACTTGTTGAGAGCTACAAACGCCATTACAAGATGGCGCCGACCTCAACTTCCTCCTTCTTGTTTCCTTGTCTTTCTCCACGTGCGCGCAGGCGCTGAACTCCACTCGTTGTATGCTAATTAGGCGCTGAACTCCACTCGTTGTATGCTAATTAGGCATTTTTCTACCAACCAATCATGTAACCAGTCATGTCCCGCCACGCCTTCCTTTGAGAGTATATATTCTCCTGCTACTCCCTTACCCAACGTCGTCCTCCACCACCGTTAAAAGAGCTGTAACCCTAGAAGAGCTGTAACAATAAAAAACTACTGTCAGAAGAATCCTGCTTGTCGCGTCCTTTATCGGCGAGGGCGCGCGACATTAACTGGAAAAAAAAAAGTTTATGGGACATCAGGCACAAGGGGACAAAGATGTTTTGGGTTTACAGCAGAATGTGAAAAGTTCTAATTTAATAGAAAACAAGGCAGAACGATATGTGTTTATATATGCTTATATACAAACTCACCAATCCACACACACATATGGGGTACTTGGGAATGAAGTGACTTCATATAGTATGCACTGGACTTCAAACTACAAGATCAGATGTTTGAGTCCACCAGCCACCCCACAGGAGAAAGATGAGGCTTTCTGTTCCCAGGAAGATTCAAAACCTTGGAAATCGTATACAGGGTAACTATGAGTCAGAATTGACCCAATGACAATTAACAACAACAATGAGTACTTAAGAGCCCTAATGTGGTGTTATAGATTATCAAATTCAGTGGTCCAAACCCACCTGCCACTTTACAAAGTCACTATGAGTCGGAACCAATTTGAAGGCATTTAACTGCAATAACAGGAGCTACTTGTAGATTGAATTTTGGGAAACATGGCACATTTTTCTGAATGAGAAGAGGATAGAGGAAGTTTGATGAGAGTAGAAATATTGTTTCCTCTTTTTAGTGAGTGGAAAGGGAAATACAGTTAGAGTCCAAGAGTCCACTTGAAGGAGATGTTTATAAATTTAAAGTGAGGACATCTAATTTTGTAGTGTTCTCGAGTCATTATGTGTTCAGAAACAGATGCAGTGTAACAGCAATTTTTGATAAAACAAGAGGAAGAGTTTTTCAAGGAAACTAGAAACTAGGAGGGGAAAAATGTAAAGAAATAAAGGACTCAGAAATGACCTGTACTTTAATTACTTGCACAGAGATATTCTGTTCTTATCTATTCAAAGTGCCTGATAGTCATTACCTTTTTACCTGTAAAGGAAAAATGGTACCAATTACTCATTAAGGGAGCAATGAGGGGAGAGAAGAATAAAATATATATATGAATAATCAAAGTACCATCAGATTAAGACAACTATGTTTCAGTACCCAAAAATATTCAGGATCTCTTTTCTTTGATGACAATTTCATAAGATTAACATTTAAGAATCTAATACATCCTCAAGATGTTTGCTTATAAATTAAGATTCCTTATGCAACTTAAGATTCATCTGTCACCTGGTGTCAGAGCTGGATGCTTAGCAACAGCAGATTGTATTCTCTGGTGTCATCAATTATTCATCATGACAAAAGATCCCATCCAGAAGGCTGCACCTAGTCTTTGATCTTTTCACCTCAGCCAGGGTTAACCCAGCAGTTTTCATTCTCATCTTAAGAGTACTTGTTTTTCTCCTCAAAATAGGTCACACAGATTCACGTGTTTATGTCAAATGGGAAGGGTAAGAAGCTGCAGGGGTTTGTGGAATTATCCCAACTCAGAAATTCTGGCAGGAAAAAAGTAGAGATTTCTTGAGGACATTACACAGTGAGAACTTTTTGTGCTTTCTTTCCAAGAAAGTGCTTGAACAATTTCACCTGTGTCAGAAAGTTCAGGGGTTCACAGAGATGATTCCTAATGGTTGAGGGAAAGATAGAGCAAAAAGAAGTGGTTAGTATGCACCTATAAATAATTCTTAGAATGAACTTTATATGGATAATATTGGAAAATAAATATTTCCCATTGAGCCAATTTAGTTTTCAATTGAAAATATTTGTTTGATTTCTCATAGGGCACAGCATAAATTTAGATGCTCTGTTGAGTGATATGCCATCTGAAAGTTATGTTTTTTTCTACTGCTTGGTGACAATTGTTCTAGCCACCAATCCAAGTAGAATTTTATTCAGGTGGTCTAATTTGGGGCCAAGGAAAAGGACCAGGTAGCCTTGACATAGAGGATTAGAGACACTGACTGTAATCTACTGGAAGTACATGAATCATGTAAGCAGTAACACAGATTTACATTGATGAAGAAAAGAGAATGATGCATTACATGTGAAAATTGGAATTATTTCTGTTTCACAGCTCTGTATTGATAGAGGAATGTGTATCTATGTTTAAAAATGCATTTATGTTTATAATTAATGTGTGTGAATCTAGACTCCTATTAATCTACTTATTTACATATACAGCTACAGATTTGATAATATACTAAAATAAGGTAATTATTTTATCTAGTATTTATTTACTTTTAAATTGACATTTTTGACAGGATTTAAGATTCTAAAAAAATACTTCATAGCTCCAAAGCTATATACATAGTATTAAACATCTTGGTGATAGAAATGATGCTGGAGAATGAATGATACATTTCTACAAGACAAATGATTTGTTTATTTCAAATACCTTCTTTAGCCAGCATAAGAGATGACTATACACATAGACCTCGCCAGATGGAACACAGAGAAATCAAATTGACTACATCTGGGGAAAGAGAAGATGGAAAAGCTCCATATCATCAGTCAAAACAAGGCCAGGGGCAGACTGTGGAACA
>NW_006408884.1:2077116-2146276 GCF_000296735.1 Chrysochloris asiatica | reverse complement strand
GTAGAAGAATTGATGCCTTTGAGTTGTGGTGTTGGAGGAGAATACTGAAAGTGCCATGGACTGCCAAAAGAACCAATAGATCTGTTTTGGAAGAAGTGAAGCCAGAGTGATTCTTGGAGGCCAGGATGTCTAAGCTTTGTCTCTCATACTTTGCACATATTGTCTGGAGAGAACAGTCACTTGAGAAGGATGTCATGCTGAGTAAGATGGAGGGTCAGAGAAAAAGAGGAAGACCCCCAACGAGATGGATCAGCCAGGTGGCATCACTGATGGTGTCAAGTGTGACAGCGATAGTGAGGTTGGCCCAGGATCGGACATTGTTTCGTTCTGCTGTGCATGGGGTCGCTATGAGTTGGTTCCGAATCAATGGCACCTGACAACAGCAACAACAACAAACATCTATAATCATCTAAAACGAAACTATTGATAATTTGCATACAGATACTCATAAAAATCTTAATAAAAGTAAAATGAATGTTATTTTAATGAAGGAATAGGTGTATAATTAATTAATAATGATAACTATTGAGATTTCATACTTAGTTTTCTGTATGCTGAATGTTATATTTGGACAATGATTTATCTGCAAAATGAAGTACAAAAATGGTTTATATATTTAATGACATTAGGTGGTCTATTAAGACACTCTTGGCATGGTGATATAGGATAAGCACTGGACTACTTACAACAAAGTTGGTGCTTCAAACCCACCCGCTACGCCTCAGAAATTTCATACAGGATCGCTGAGTTAGAACTGACTTGAGGATACCAAATAAAAACCTTGAGGCACTGTATGGGAACTTGAGTCCTGATTTATAGATATAGCACAGACATTGCACCCCAAACACTAATGCTGAAGTTAGACAATGTTAAATCTATATTGTGGAATCTGGTAGTGTTCCAGGATAGTCTAGATGAGTCCAGTGTTGTGCTGTGGCATCCATCCATCTCACTGAGAGTGTCTATCTTTTTTGCTGACCCTCTATTTTACCAGTGACTATCTTCCCTAATGATGTGCTCACAGCAAGTGAGCAGCTGCTTTTTCTTCAGAGTATTTCCTACCCATGGACCAGAGTGATCTACCCACTTACATCTACAGCCCTAGGGTATTATTCGAGTTGCACTTTAAAAGACTAAAAACCCATTCTTGACTGGGGCTTTGTTTAGGGAGCCCATTTTCCTCTTCCAGTTTCCTCCAAATTCTAGACAACAGCCTTTTTTCTATAGAATGTAACATCAACGTGTATGTTGTCGCTGTTGTTATGTGCTGTGGAATCTGTTCCAACTCATAGCAACCCTGTACTACAACAACAACAACAACAACAACATACAAGTTGATGTTACATGTTTTTATGTTGTTGTTGTTGTTGTCAGTTGCCATTGAGTTGGAACCGACTCATAGCGACCCCATGCACAGCAGAACGAAACAATGTCCGATCCTGGGCCAACCTCACTACCGCTGTCACACTTGATGCCATCCATGATGCCACCTGGCCGATCCATCTCGTAGGGGGTCTTCCTCTTTTTCTCTGACCCTCCATCTTACCCAGCATGACATCCTTATCCAGCGACTGTTCCCTCCTGACAATATCTCCAAAGTATGAGAGACAAAGCTTAGCCATCTTGACCTCCAAGGAGCACTCTGGCTGCACTTCTTCTAAAACAGATCTATTGGTTCTTTTGGCAGTCTATGGCACTTTCAGTATTCTCCTCCAACACCACAATTAAAAGGCATCAATTCTTCTATGATTTTCCTTAATTACTGTCCAGCCTTCGCATTCATATGAGGCTATTGAAAATACCATGGCTTGGGTCAGGCGCATCTTAGTCCTCAAGCTGACATCTTTGCTCTCCAACACTTTAAAAAGTTCCTGTGCAGCAGATTTGCCCAATGCAATACGTCATCTGATCTCTTGACTGCTGCTTCTGCAAATGTTGATGTTTTTATAGCATATATCTATTCCTGATTTCAACTCCCCACCCACCTTAGGTTTTAAATTCACTGACTGTAAAACACTCTGTTCTGGCAAAAAGTTTTCTTATCTTTGCTTTTAACTCAACTGCATTTTGTTTATTGTTTGTTTGCTTTTTGTATCTGATGACATGTTGATGAGGATTTTCCTTGTAATAACCTTCAAAAATCTTTATTGAAATGTGTATACTTTTTCATTGTGATTTCTGCTAAACTCTGAGATCAAAAACAATCACCCATTCAGTATTTGATAAATGTTCATTGTAATAGATTCAGGTTACTTTTCATGACACATTGTGCCATCTGAAACTAATAATCTTATGAGGTAGTTTTCAGGATGATGTAAGAATTTAAATGTGTCCCAATTACTAAATTGTTAACAGTATCTTTTAAATACTTTTCCCTGTATTATTGAAATGTTCATACAATATTTAATACATTTAAAAAATATTGATAAAATGTGAAAGTACCATAAAAATTGTCTACCATGTAATTATAATTGATATAAATAAGTAAAATAACTAGCAAAAATGAACAAATGCATAAATAAATTTATGCAAAATGAGGTAAAAATGAAATGAAATGTGGAATTTCTCAATCTACCTCTACCCAGTTCCTCCAAAAAGGTTAAAACTCATATGTGTCATTTATATTGAACTTATTTTTCCCCCTTGATTTCACTTGGTTATATTTGATTTTTCCTAATAATGACAGAATGAAAATCCTTATTTTCATTTCTGATGATTCTTGTTTAAATGTCATCTCATCAATTCAGATCCACAGTGACTCTATATAGGGTTTCATTGAAAATAGAGTAGGTCAGGCACTCTGTAAGCCTTTTTATTAGGTGTTTGTAGACACTTAAGAAAAATAATGTTTTTGAAAAATATGTGGTATCCAACTGTAATTGCTATGACATCCCTAGTTTTTCAGTTTGGTGTATCTGAAACATTCAATAGAAAAACACTGAAGCCTCTGAGATCTGCATGCATCTTTTGTCAATGGAGTGAATGGGGTGAGGAAAGAAGGAGAAACATCTTGGCTTCCCCTAAAAAAGAAATTTTACATTGCATTCAAAATAAGGAGCTAGAGTTCCTTAGCATGTGTATGATGCAATTGTGCAAGCCGATGCTATTCATTCTGCCTATAGTTCATGCTTCTTCTAAGTACAAAAGAAAACAATGAAAGAATCGTTCTATGACAACTGAACAATGAAACAATGAATTTGATGAATTCTGTATATAATCTACTGAGTTTCTTAGTTCGCTTTTAGTTTTTGTTCTTTGATTTACTTTTTATTCTTTTGTCTTTTTAATTTAATTTTCTTATTTTGGGTATAGGAAGACAATTCACATGAATGTGGAATCTTGTTGAGGTATTAACAAAGTTACATTTAATACTCAGTTAATATTTCCTGAAAAATATGAATCATAAAGCATAGCAAGTGTTTATGTGTGTGAGTGTATGAACACATTTGTTGCCTTCTATTAGCAAAGAAGATACCAAATTCCCACACACTATCACTGATACTAAGATAATTGTTTTTTTTTTTTTAATGTTTAGGAAATATACTCTTTGCATCCTTCATCAGCTTATTGACTTTTACCTTTATTAAATTAATTTTTGAGCCGTGTTCTTACATTTTTAAACTCCTGGTGTAGCACTGTGGGTTACTGTGCGCGACTGCAAAAGTCGATTAGAATTACAAGGTCGGTGGTGTAAGTGCATCAGTTGCTCCTTGGGAAACCTAGACAGGGACACTACAGGTCAGAACTGACTTGACGGCACTTAACAACAACCAGAGCTATTTTATAATATTACATCTGGAGTTGTACAATAAAAAACAGGATTTCATGTTAATGAAATTTCTTGAGCAGTTTAGGTAAATCGATAATGAAACTCCCTTTCTTATTTTTCTGAATTATGTAAATTATTTAACTGTATCCCCATAATTTGAAGGAGCTCTGGTAGCGGAGTGGTTACGAATTGGGCTGTGAACCGCAGGTTCAGCAGTTTGAAACTACCAGCTGTTCTACCGGAGAAAGATGAGGCATTCTGCTCCTGTAAAGCTTTACAGCCTCGGAAACCCTGTACAGGGTCGCTATTAGTCGGAACCGACTTCATGGCACACAGCCACAGCCACCATCCCCATAATTTACCAGATGACATTTTTATCTGTTACTCTACTTAACTTAGCTACTCTGGTAGCTAGTGATTACAAGTCGGGCCGTTCCAAGGATAAAGATGAGGCTTTCTGCTTCTGTAAAGACTTACTGCCTTGGAAAACCTATGCAAGGTCACTATGAGTTGGAATCGAATCCACCACCCACTACCACCACCCACTTAACTTCCTCTGTGTTAACTGCCCTTTAAGGATCTTTGAATCTTATTACGGTTATCTGATTTAGAATGTGCTGGTTTTCTGTTGTATTTTGTTTCTATTTTTTTCTTTCTTTTTTTTTTTTTTTTGGTGCTAAGGAAGAATTGTTACAAGTTTTTCCCATTGAATGAAGTAATGAAGTTTAAAGTCAAAACGCATATAAAGGGATCCACAGAACTGATATTTTTACTTCTTAAAAACAAAATACTTTTCTTCATTGTATAATATTTAGGTCAACACCATTAATATTATTTAAAATAGTTTATTTTAAGATCTGTTTCATCTAATGGTAAAATTGTTCCCAGTGTGAGTTGCTATCATTTTATTCTATTTTACTGGCTCATTTTGTCTTTGGAAGATGGAGCATATAAGGTTCCTGGAAGGCCCAGTTTGTTTTAACACTGCTGGTACACAAAAGTTTGGGGATTCAAACCCACCCAGTGGCACTAGAAAAAACAATCACATCTGGAGATCTGTTCCCATTAAGATTACAGCCCAGAAAACTAAAGCAGTTCAACTCTGTAACATAGAGAGTGAGTATCCTAAGTCATAAATCAACAATAACAACAACATCAATAACAAAAAGAAAGAAGAATGGAGACTATAAGGGAAATTGAGAAATGGACAATAGTTTTAAATTGTAGCTAATGTTGAACAATTATCTTGAGACAATAGTATAAGAGTATTTAAATCAAAGGAGAAGAAATTAATAAAAGATCAATGGCATGTCTACAGTTACTAGTTTATAGTAACTGGTTACGAGTCATGCTGCTAACCTCAAGGTCAGCAGTTTAAAACTACCAGCTGTTCAACAGGAGAAAGATGAGGCTTTCTGTTCCTGTAAAGATTTACAGCCTCAGAAACCCTTTACAGGGTCGCTATAAATTGGATCTGAATTCACGACACACCACCACCACCACCATCACCACCAGTTACATGAAAACACTTTTTCAATCACAGAAATAAAGTATCAGTTCTGTGTTAATATGGAACCCCGGTGGCACAGTGGTTAAACATCCAACTACCAATCAGAAGGACAGCAATTAAAACCTACCAGCCACTGGCATGCAGAGTATACTCCTTGGATGTTTGAATGGTACTCCTGAGTGCTTCGGTGTACAACCCAAAAACAACAACAACAACAAAAACACACAGAGAGATTGGAAGCAAATGCTGTTTATTGATGATGCAGGGAGGGGATTGAAATCATTGCAATTAAAAAAAATATGGTAGGATGAATGCAAAGCTGATGCTCTCCCATGTAAGCTATCACTCAATTCACAATAAAAACTTATTAAAAACAAAACAAAAACAACAACAACAAAAAACACACACTAGACACTCTAAAGGAAATTATGCAATCTGATTCCATAAGGATTTAGACCTCGGGATACGAAATAGAGCAATTTTACCCTGTCCTATAAAGTGGCTATGAGTAGGAACTGACTAGTTAATAACTCTGTTGTTGTTGTTGTTGGGTACCTGTGAGTGGGTTCCTACTCCAAGCTACCCTGTGCACAATAGAACACTACCCAATCTTATTCCATACTCACAGTTGTTTTTATGTTTGACCCCACTGTTGTGGTCACTGCATCTTTCCATCTCCTTTGGGATCTTCCTCTTTTTCCTTGACCTTCCATTTTACCAAGCATGATATCCTTCTCCAGGGACACTACTCTTGAAAATATGTCCAAAATATGACACTTCTAAGTAACATTCTGGCTGTATGTCACCCAAGACACATTTGCATGTTCATCTGGAGGTCCAAGGGACTTTTAATAATGTTTAGCAACACCGTAATTAAAATGCATTGATTCTTCTCTGGTTTTCCTTATTTATTGTCCAACCTTCCCATGCATAGAGTCCTGGAGTAGCGCTGTAAGTTAATGTGCTGGACTGCAAAGTTGGTTTGATCCACAGGGTCAGTGGTTCAAGCTCAGCTGCTGCTCTTCAGAAACCCTATATACACGGTCGCTATGAGTCGCAACCAATTGGGCAGCACTTAATAACAACAATGATGCAATTGGCAATTGAAAAGACTATGACTTGAGTCAGGTGCTCAGTATCCTCAAACTGATCTCTTAGTTCTTTAGCACTTTAAAAGGTCTTTTGCAAAAAAATTTGCATAATTTAATACAATGCCTCCTTGTATTCTTGACTGCTGCTTCCTTGAGTGTTTATTAGGGATGAAAGCCAAATGAAATCTTAACTTCAAGCTTGTCTCCATATATCATGATGATATTTATTGGTCCACTGATGTAGATTTTGGTTTTCTTTTCAATGAAGCACAATCTGTACTGAAAAATGCAGTTCTTGAACTTCGTCAGTCAGTATTTCAAGTCTTGGTAACTTCCAGCATGCAAGGTTGTTTCATCCACATATCACAGGTTGTTCATGATTCTTCATCTAATCCTGATGCCGTGCTCTTCTTTATATATTCCGAATTCTTGAACTATTTGCTGAGCATACATTTTGAATGAGTATGGTGAAAGTATACAACCCTGATGTGCACCTTTCAGTTTGTCACACTGTGGTGGCTTTTGTGTTACTGTGATACTGGACGCTATACCAATGGCATTTGAAACACCAGCAGAGTAACCAATGGTGGACAGGCTTGAGCAGAATTTCCAGACTAAGACAGATTGGTAATGGTGGAGGTGTACCATAGAGTCAGTTTCAACTCAAAGTGCAACCCTGCATAGGGTGTCCGAGGCTGTATATCTTCATAGGAGCAGAAAACATCATCTGTCTCCTGTGGAATGGCTAATAGTTTTAAACTGCTGACTTTGAGATGAGTAGCCCAACTCATAACCACTGCACTGCCAGAGCTCCTTAAGACAGATAAGGAAGAAGGATAGATGAATCACTTCTGAACGCCTTATGAAATCGCAGCAGAACATTGTGAGATATATTACTGGAAGAAGAGCCCCTCAGGGACTCCAGAGATGGAGGCAGAGATGGGGGCATGGAGAGAAGAAGTAGCTGGAAAGAGAGGGACTGAGAGCTAGTGGCCAGGAGACAGACTTGCAGAATGTGCCCTTTGGTGGTGTAAATTATTATATATGCATGAGTGTTTAAAAAGAGAGAGCTAAAATGAATAGAGAGAAATACTGTTAATTGATGGCACATGGAGGGATTATAATCATTGTAATGAAATAAGGTGTATGATTTGTTGAATGTAAAACTGATGATATGCCCTGTAAACTTTCACCCAATTCACAATAAAAACTTTAAAAAAAAGAAAAAAAAAAAAAGGAAGGAATACATAGAGTCACTGTACCAGAAAGACATTTTTGATATTCAACCATTTCAAGAGGTAAAACATGATCAAGAGCCAATGATGTGAAAGGCAGAAGACCAAGGTTCATTGAAGTCATTTGCAAAGAACAAGGCTCTGGGAATTCATGGAATGCAATTTGAAATCTTTCAACAAAGTGATACAGTGCTGGAGACACTCACTCATCTAATGCCAAGAAATTTGGAAGACAACTACCTGGCCAACTGACTAGAAGACATCCATATTTGTACCCATTCCAAGAAAGGTGACCCAACAGAATGCATAAATCATTGAAAAATATCATAAATATCCCATGCAAGAAATGTTTTGCTAATGATAATTCAAAAATGGCTGCAACCATACATTGATAGAGAACTGCCAGAGGCTCAGGCCAGATTCAGAAGAGGATATTCAACAAGGGATATAATTTCTGACTTCTGACAGATTTGGGCTTAAAGCAGAGAATACCAAAAAGATGTTTACCGGTGCTTTATTGACTTTGCAAAGGTTTTCAATTGTGTGGATCATGACCAACTATGGACAGCACTGTGGAGAATGAGTATTCTGAAACAGTTCATTGTGCTCATGAGGAACCTGTGCATTGTACAACAGGCATTTGTTCAAACAAAACAAGGTAACACTGAATGGTTTAATACTAAGAAAGCTATGTGCCAGGGCTGTATTCTTTCTCCATACTTATTCAATCTGTAAACTGAGCAAAAAATCTGAGAAACTGGGTAATATGAAAAAAAAAAAAAATGGCATCAGGATTGGAGGAATACTCTTTAGTAACCTGAAATATTCAGATTCTATAACCTTTCTTGCTTGAAGTGAAGGGAACTTAAAATATTTACTGGTGAAGATCAAAGACCACAGCCTTCATTATGGGTTGCACTACAAAAATACTCACCATTGGACCAATAAATAGCATCCATATAAGTAGAGAAAATATTGAAGTTGTAAAAGAGTTCATTTTGCTCTGATCAACCATCAACGCTCCTGGAAACAATAGTCAAGAAATCAAATGACGTATTGCTTTAAGCAAATCTGTTGTATAAGACCTCTTTAAAGAGTTGAAGAGCAAAGATGTTACTTTGGGCACTAAAGTGGACCTGACCAAACCATGGTATGTTCAAAACTACATATACATGTGAAAGTTAAGAGTGAATAAGGACAACCATAGAAGAATTGATACATTTTAATTATGGATTTGTAGTAGGCTACTAAATACCATGGACTGCCCAAAGGAAAAACAGTCTGTGTTGAAAGAAGTATAAATAATATGCTCACTGGAGGCCATGACAGCCAGACTTTGTCTGTCATACTTTATACATACTGTCAGCAGGGACCAGTCCTGGGAGAAGGATACCATGTTTGGTAAAGTGGAGGGTTGGAGAAAAAGAGGAAAATTCCCCCAAAAATGGATTGGCACAGTGGCAGCAGCAATGAGCGCAAGTGTAACAAAACTGGTGAGGTTGACACAGGACCTGACAATTTTTCTTTCTGTTATGCATAGGATTTCTTTGAGTTGTTACTGTCTCCATGGCAGCTACCAACAACAACCCAATTACTTTGTGGGAATTAAGAAGACTGGATAGCAAAACCATAGCAAATAAATTACGGCAACACAGGGGTCTTCCTCATTTTCACTGACCTTCCACTTTGCCAAATATGGTTTTCTTTCCAGGGACTGGTCCATCCTGATTACATGAACAAAGTATGCAAGATGAAGTCTAATCATCCTTGATTCCAGGGATCATTCTGGTTGTACATCTTCCAACACAGATTCGTTTGTTTTTCTGACAGTCCATGGTACTTTTAATGCTTTTCTGCTACATCATAATTCTAATGTATCTATGAGTGATGTTAAACAGGACTGTATCTATTAATACTAAAAGAAACTTAAATAAAGTTAAATTTCTTTAACTAAAGTAAACAGAGGTTTTTATTATCTCAAAATAACCAGATTTCTTCTTGTGATATGCAAATCCACAGATTTATCTTGGCAATGTGTATTTAGAAAGGATGGGACAGAATTATGTTGTTTTGCTTTTTTGTTATTTTTTAAGCTTCAAATGTGAACCTGAATTCTCTCCTTTGTTTACTTACTTAGGAAGGTCTGTGTTTTGGGAAGTTCACATAATGTTGTTGTTTTTGTTAGGTACCATTGAGTCGGTACTGACTCATAGCGACCCTATGCACAACAGAAGGAAACACAGCCAGGTCCCAGGCCATCCTCACAATTGTTGCAACGCTAAAGCCCATTGATGCTGCCACTTTCCCAATCCATCTCGCTGGGGGTCTTCCTCTTTTTCTCTGACCTTCCACCTTACCAAACATGATATCCTTCTCCAGCAACTGCTCCCTCCTGACAACATATCCAAAGTATGAGAGATGAAATTTGGCTATCCTGGCCTCCAAGGAGCACTCTGGATACACTTCTTCCAACACAGATCTGTTGGTTCTTTTCACAGCCCATGGCACTCTCAGGAATCTCCTCCAACACCATTACTCAAAAGCATCAATTCTTCTATGCTCTTCTTTTTTCACTGTCTAGCTTTTGCATGCAAATGAGGTTATTGAAAATACCATGGCTTGGGTCAGTCGCACATTAGTACTTAAACTGACATCTTTGCTCTTCAACACTTTAAAAAGGTCTTGTGCAGCAGATTTGAATAATGCAACACCTTATTTGATTTCTTGACTGCTGCTTCCATGAGTGTTGAATGAAGTCCTTGACAACTTCAGTTTTTCTCCTTTGATAAGAATGTTGTTTATTGGTCCAGTGGTGAGGATTTTTGTTTTCTTTACATTGAGATGCAATTCATATAAAAGGTTATGGTCTTTATATTTCATCAGTAAGTATTTTAAGTCCTCTTCACTTTCAGCAAATAAGGTTGTACATCTGCATATTGCAGGTTGTTGGTGAGTCTTCCTCCAATCCTGATGCCAGGTTTTTCTTCATATAACCCAGCTTCTCGGATTATTTCTCAGCATACAGGTTGAATAAGTGTGGTGAAAGAATACACTCTTGTCGGACAACTTTCTTAATTTTAAACCATTCAGTGTTCCTGTGTTCTGTTCGAACAACTGCCTCTTGGGTCATGTACAGGTTCTTCATGAGCACAATTAAGTGTTCAGAACTACTCATACTTGGCAATGTTGTCCATAGCTTGTTATGGTCCACATAATTGAAAGCATTTCTATAGTCAATAAAGCACAGATAAACATCTTTCTGGTATTCTTTGCTTTCAGTCAAGATCCATTGGACATCAGTAATGATATCCCTCAGTCCATGTCGTCTTCTGAATCTGCCTTAAACCTCTGGAAGTTCTCTGTCAATGTATGCTTGCAGCCATTTCTGTATTACCTTTAGTAAATCTTTACTCGCATGTTGTATCCAAGATATTGTTAGATGATTTCTGAATTCCATTGGGTCATTTCTCTTCAGAATGGGCACAAATCGGGATCTCTTCCAATCTGTTGGCCAAATAGTTTTCTTCCAAATTTCTTGCCATAGGTAAGTCAGTGCCTTCAGTGCCGCCTCATTTTCTTGAAATATTTCAATTTGTATTTCATCAATTCCTGGTGTCTTTTTCTTTGCCAATTCTTACAATTTATCTTTGACTTCTTCCTCCAGTATCATTGGCTCTTGCTCATACGCTATCCCTTGAAATGGTTGAACATCAACCATTTCCTTTTGGTACAGTGACTCTCTATATTTCTTCCATCTTTTCTTGATGCATTCTGTGTCATTCAATAATTTGCCCAGGGATTCCTTCAATAATGAAAGTTGAGGCTTGATTTTTTTCTTCTGTTCCCTCAGCTTAAGAAATGCTGAGTGTGTTCTTCCTTTTTGGTTTTCTGACTACAGATATTTGCACATTTCATTGTAATATTTGACGTTGTCTTTTTGAGCTGGTCTTTGAAATTTTATGTTCAGCTTTTGTACCTCCTCATTTCTTCCATTTGCTTTAGTATCTATACCCTGAGAGCAAGTTTCAGTGTCTCTTGTGACATTTTGGTCCTTTCCTTCATTCATGTCTTCTTATTGACTTTTTGTTTTCTTCCTTTATGATGTTCTTGATGTCATCTCACAACTCTTCTGATCTTCAGTCTTTAATGTTTAATCTGTTTTCAGATGATCTCTGAATTCAAGTGGGATATATGCAAGATTGTATTTTGGCTCTCGTAGACTTTGTTTCATTTTCTTCAGCTTCAATCTGAATTTGCGTATAAGCAATTGATGGTCTCTTCCACAGTCTGCCCATGGCCTTGTTTTGGCTGATGATATGGAGCTTTTCCACTGTCTATTTCCACAGATGTAATCAATTTGATTTCTGTGTATTCCATCTGGAGAATCTATGTATTTAATAGTCTCTTATGCTGTCAAAAGAAGGTATTTGAAATGAACAAAGCATTGATTTTGCATAATTATATCATGCAATCTCCAGCATCATTTCTATCACCAAGGCCATATTTTGCAACTACTGATCCTTCCACTTTGCTCCCAACCTTTGCATTCCAATCACCAGTAATGATCAATAAATACATCTTGATTGCATGTTTGATCGATTTCAGATTGAAGAAGTTGGTAAAATTCTTCTCTTTCATCCTCACTGACTTTAGTGGTGGTTGATGTGTAAATTTGAATAATAGTGGTATTAACTGGGCTTCCCTGTAGGCTCATGGATATTATACTATGACATACAGTGTTGTAACTCTTGACTGATCTGGATATGTTCTTTTTGACAATGACTGTAACACCATTCCTCTTCATTCTGTCGTATCTGGCATAGTAAACCATGTGGTCATCAGATTCAAAATGGTCAATATCATTCCATTTCAGCTCACTAATGCCTAAGATACTGATGTTTATGCATTCCATTTCATTTTTGACAATTTCCAATTTTCCTAGATTCATGCTTCATACATTCCATGTTCTGATTATTAATGGGTTTTTATAGCTGTTTCTCTTCATTTTGAGATGTGCCCCATCAGCAAATGAAGATCCCAAGAGCTTTACTCCATTCACATCATCACTGTCAACTCTACTTTGAGGAGTCAACTCTTCCCCAGTTGTGTTTTGAATGGCTTCCAACTTGAGGGGTCCGTTTTCCAGCACTATATCTGACAGGGTTTCTCTGCTATTCATAAGGATTTCAGTGAATAAATATTAAGAAGTAGTTCATCACTCCTTCCTAGTCTGTCGTCGTCTGGAAGCTCATCTGAAACCTGTCCACCATGAGTGACCCTGATGGTATTTAAAATACTGGTAGCATAGCTTCCAGAATCACAGTAACACACAAGCCACCACAGTATGTCAAACTGACAGATGAATGGTGAGATTCACATAATAAACATTCATTTTTCTAATGAAGTTCAGTATTCTAATGAAAAAAAATTCTGAAACCGTTAGTATTCTCCATCAAATTGGTTTCATCCTGTGCTGTGCCTAATAGACATTCATCAAAGTATAAGTGACTGTTGTATTCAGTTGTTTCCTTGTTTGAACAGTATATTCACAATTTTTTCCCATTGTTTAAAAAAAAAAAAAATAGAAAAGAAAAATATTCATTTGTTTTCCTAATTGTGTTCTTGTAGAAATTGTAATTTCTTTGTTAAAATATATTTTTCTTCAAAAGGGTATTCTATGTTAATATTTGGAGTCCTGGTGTGGATAAGCACTTGACCACATGTTCAGCTTGAACAGCAAAGTTGGTGATTCTAAATCACCAGCCACTCCTCAGTAATCCTATATAGGTTGCTATGGGTTGGAATCAACTCAGTGACATTTAAAAGTCATAGCATTAATATTGAAAGGGAAAATCATACTATATTTATAATATTGTCTGTATATTTTATGTTGTTGTTAAATGCTGTTGAGTCAGTTCTGACTCACAGAGATCCTTTTTTGGGTTTCTGAGACTGTACATCATTCATGGAATCAGAAAATCTCATCTTTCTCCCAAGGAATGGCTGGTGGTCTTGAACTGATAACCTCATAGTTACTTGCCAAGTGTTTTTTTTTTTATAGTGCTACCAACACCAGTAGACTTAGGAATCCTATGTTATTGCATATGATATAAGTACTTGGGTCCTAACTAAAATTTCAGAGATTTGAGTTCCCATAGTACATAAATAATAATTCTAATTTATTAGTGTGTAATAACAAATAAAGGAATCTTATGTAGCAATGATGGAGATCAAAGAGCGCAGCCTTCGGTATGGATTGTATCTCAATGTAAAGAAAACAAAAATCCTCACCATTGGACCAATAAACATCATTCTTATCAACAGAGAAAAGATTGAAATTGTCAAGGACTTCATTCTTCGAACAACCATCAACACTCATGGAAGCAGAAGTCAAGAAATCAAATGATGTATTGCATTAGGCAAATCTGCTGCACAAAACCTTTTAAAAGTGTTGAAGAGCAAAGATGTCAGCTTGAAGATTAAGGTGCACCTGACGCAAGCCATGGTATTTTCAATAACCTCATATGCATGCAAAAGCTGGATAGTGAATAAGGAAGACCATAGAAGAATTGATGCTTTTGCGTTATGGTGTTGGAGGAGAATATTGAAAGTACCACGGGCTGCCAAAAGAACTACTAGATCCATTTTGGAAGAAGTGTAGCCAGAGTGCTCCTTGGGGGTCAGGATGGTCAAACATCATCTCTCATACTTCGGACATATTGTCAGGAGGGACCAGTCACTGGAGAAGGGTATCATATTTGGTACGGTGGAGGTCAGAGAAAAAGAGGAATACCCACCAGCGAGATGGATTGGTGAAGTGGTAGCTTCAATGGGCTCAAGTGTGGCAAAGATAGTGAAGTTGGCTTCAACTGCAAGGTTGGTGATTCAAACTCACCAGCTACTCAGAAACTTTATACAGGGACTCTATGAATCAGAACCGATTATGTGGCTCTTAAAGACACCAATGTAGCACTGTAAGATAAGCACTGGATGATAAACCACAAGGTTGGAAGTTTAAACCCACCAGTTGCTCCTCTGAAACCCTATACAGGGTGTCATTGAGTCAGAACTGATATGAATGAAATTAACACCAAAAGCCAATAAAGGAAAAAAAAATAGCCTTTTGTTAGATGGTAATTGGATATGTTACAACATATCACATATTACAACTCGTACTTGCCGATTAATGTTATGTAAATTTGGCCTCACTTTGAAACAATTGAACCAACCTCTATTTGCACCAAATTTTTCATCGAAATCGCCTTCCATTGCTGTACATATGGCTTTTAAATAATTGAAAAAGCTTTGACTCTTTTCTTGCATTTTTCAGATAACCAACCAACTATTGCCAAGTTGATTCCAGCTCATAGTCACTCTGTAGAACACTGTAGAAGCTTCTTAGGTATCCGAGGCTGTAAATCTTTGTCAAAAGCCTCATCTTTCATGAGTAGTGCAGCTAATGAGTTCAATCTGCTGATCTTCAGTTAGCAGACCTACACTTAACACACCTGCACAACCAGGGCTCTTAAATAAGAACAGTATGCACCTATAAATTACTTACCTACAAATTCAATTTAAAGACACTCTTAGAAAAGAATCCTGTTCATTGTCTGAGAACTGAAGGTATTGAGAACTTAATATTAGCATTCTCTTGTAAAAAGAATTAAATACCACTTTTATTTCTTTCATTCTTACACAGATATCATAATTATTATATGCTCTCTATATAATTACTGCTGATAGTAGGGGTTGCCCTGGTGGTAAAAGACTGGAAATTTCCTTAAAATTCTTCTAAAAGTAAATAATTCAAGTCAGAATAGTTACTTAACTTATAGTCACTTCGATCATTATCTGAAATATTCTTCAAATGGAATTTGTATTCTGTAATGTGTACTGCTGACTTAAGCAACTGACATATAAGGGAGTATGGAGAAGTATAGTTTATCCCCATTTTATCCAAGTCATGTTTCTCAGCAGGAAGATTAAAAGCTATCCTCAAACAAGGGAAACACATTTTCAGAAGTTTTACTGGGAGTGAAAAAGAGAAGAAAAACTGATAACTATATCTCAGCATCAGCAATTTTGGCAGATCTCCACATCTTAAGAACAAAGAAAATGGCAGATTTTCTGCTTTGTTATTTTATATCATTTCTAAAGTCTCACTGAATAGGATACATTTTACACAGAAGTTATACTAGTTACCCTGAATAATATAAGCTTAATTATTCAACTACAAACTTATAGGAGATAAACGTTCCTGTAAGCATTACTGGAGTACTAGTGTGACACTGTGGGTTAATGTGCCAGACTGCAAAGCTGTTTGAACTGCAAGGTTGGTGGTTCAAGCTCACCAGCCACTCCTCAGAAACCCTATACAGAGTCGCTATGGGTTAGACTGACTTGAAGGCACTTAACAACAACAACAACAACAACAACAATAACATAAGTGTTGCTGTTTTTGCTTAATGTGAATGGCAAAGGAGAGAAAAAATAAATATACCAATAAGAGCCTTGTGGATGTGGTTGCATGTATTCATAACAAACAGAGTTGTGCAATATTATGTAATATTCATGTATATGTGAAATTCGAAAATAAACTGAGTATGTGGGTTGAAGTTAAGGTATATTATTATTATTATTATTTTCTTTCAACAGTTGTATAATTTGTATTTTCATTAAATCCATTCTTAATGTAATTTTGTTGTTGTTGTAGGTACAGCTGAATCAGCTCTAATTCATAGAGACACTATGAACAGAATGAAGCACTGCTAATCTCACACTATCCTCACAATCGTTGTTATGTGTGAATCCATAGCTGTTGCCACTGTGCCAGTCTATCTCATTGGGGGTCTTCCTCTTTTTCCCTGACTCTCTACTTTACCAAACATGATGTTCTTCTCCAGCAATTGGTCCTTCATGATAACATACCCAAAGTATGAGAGATAAGGTCTTGTCATCTTAGCTTCTATACTTCTTTAAGCACAGATTTGTTGTTCATCTAGCAGTCCATGGTACTTTTAATATTCTTCTCTAAAACATAATTTAAATGAACCATTTTTCCGATGGTCTTCCTTATTCATTGTCCAACTTTCACATGCGTATTATTGTTGATTTTAAGTGCCATTAAGTTGGTTCCATCTCATAGTGATGCTGTATAGGATATCAGAGGAGCTGTTGTTAGGTTTGAATTGCCAACCTCATGGTTTAAAATCCAGAGGTGAACCTACAGCATCATATTAGGAGTCCACACACCCATGCATATGAGGCTATGAAAATTCCACTTCAAAGAAGTCTTCTGCATCAAATTTGCCTAATGCAACATGTCCTTTGACTTCTTCACTGCTTCTACCCTGAGTGTTGATTGTAGATCAAAGCAAAGTGATGTCTTTGACAACTTCAGTCTTTTCTCCATTTATCATGATGCTATTTATTGATACCATAGGGAGAATTTTTGTTTTCTTTCATTGAGGTGCAATCCATACCAAAGGATGTTTTTTTTGTTTTGTTTTTTGTTTTTGTTTTTTTTATATTCATCAGTAGGTATTTTAAGTCCTCTTTACTTCCAGCAAATAAGTTTGTGTCATCTGCATATCTCAGGTTTTTAACAAATCTTTCTCTGATTCTGATGTCATATTCTTCTTAATATAATCATCTTTCTCAGACTATTTGTTCAGCATACAGATTGAATAAGTATGGTGAAAGCATACAACCCTGGTGCACACCTTTCCTGATTTTAAACCATTCACTACCCCCTTGTTCTGTTCAAATGACTGCCTCTTAGTCCTTTTTACAGGTTCCTCTTAAGTACTTCTGCTCTTCTGCTACCACTCTGATGTCACAGTTTTCTGTCCTTGAGTTGAGGCAGTTCAGTGAGCAATTAGGAACATGGGACCCAAAGGACATATCTTTTTCACTGAACCTCCAAATGCCACTGAGATTTTAAATCTCAGGAGAGTCAACCATTGTGGAAAGGTTTCAGATGAGCTTCCAGACAAAAACAGACTAGATATAAGAAGAGATGGTTTAATTTTGAATTCTTTGTCACTGAAAACCTTATGAATAACACTGGAACACTGTCAGATGGCACCAGAATATTAACTATTGAAACATGATGAAGATAATCATACTATTGTCAGCTATAGTGCCAGAAGTAGAGGTCCTCAAGTTGGAAAGCACTCAAAGCATGACTAGTGAAGAGCTGTCTACTCATACTAGAGTTGACCATGATGACATGAACAGAGTAAAGCCCCTGGGATATTCATTTTCTGAAAGAGCACAACTCAAAATGAAGAGAAAGTGCTGCAAACAACCACTAATCATCAAAACATGGAATGTACAAAATATAAAATTAGGATACTTGGAATTTGTCAAAAATGAAATGGAATTCATAAACATTGATAGCCTAGGCAGTAGAGAGGTGAAATGGACTGATATTGGGCATGTTGATTCTGACAATCACATGGCTTACTATACCAGTAAGGACAAATTGAAAATGAATGGCACAGCATTCATCATCAAAAAGAACAGATCAAGATCAATCATGAAGTGCTACACTGTTTGTAAGAGGATAACATCCATACACCTACAAGGACAAGTTCCTACCACTATTATTCAAATTTTCATACCAATCAATAAAGCCATTGATGATGAAATTGAAGATTTATATTAATTTCTTCAGTCTGAAATTGATCAAACATGTAATCAAGATGTATTGATAATTACTTGTGATTGGAATGTAAGGATTGGAAACAAACAAGAAGGATCAATATTGGGAAATATGGTCTTGGTTGTAGAAACTATGCTGGAGATCTCTTGATAGAATTTTCAAGACAAACGACTTCTTCATTACAAATACCTTTTTTATACAACATAAAAGATAATTATAAACATGGACCTCACAAGACGGAATACACAGAAATCAAATTGACTACTTCAGTGGAAAGTGATAGTGAAAAGTTCCATATCTTCAACCAAAACAAGGCCAGGGGCAGATTGTGTAACAGATCAATTGCTCATATGCAAGTTCAGACTGAAGTTGAAGAAAATGAAAACAAGTCCAAAGGAGACAAAATATGACCTTGAATATATCCCACCTGAATTTAGAGATCAAGAACAGATTTGATACATTAGACACTTAAGACCGAAGACCAGGAAGAGTTGTGGGATAATATCAAGAACATGAAACAGGAAGAAAGCAAAAGGTCATTAAGAAGACAATAACAAAGGATAAGACCAAAATGGATGTCAGAAGAGACTGAGTAAATGGTGAGGAAGTAACAGGATGGAGCAAAGTCCACTACAGAACTTCCCCACCCTAAGTGTTGTTGCTGTTGTTAAGTGGCAATGAGTTCATTCCTACCCATAGCAACCCTGTATAGGGTTTCCAAAGAGCAGCTGGTGAGCTCGAATGACTGACTTTGCAGTTCAAACAAATTTGCTGTCTGACACACTAGCCCACAGTGCCACACCACGACTCCCACTCTAAGAGAGAGCTGGGAAAATTTAGGAAGCCCCAGAGATTGGATGGCCCTGGCTGGACTATACTGGATATGTGGGAATAGAACATATGCCTGCCTCCCCAATAACTGGAGTGGAAGTTGTATAATAGGAATTATTAGGTCCTTGTTCTTCCTACTACCACTTCACACAGGAAAGCTCCTCAGTTATCCAATCTCCTCCCCCTTAATACAACAGCAAAGGGGTTTGGAAGGATGATGAATAGCTTCCTGAAAGAATAATTCAATATTATGGTCTGGCCACATGGGCAGCGGATGGGTCTTGAGGATTTCAAACTCCCATCTATATGTTAAATCGAATAATAACCAGTACTAGAAATAATAACCAATGAAACTGGGAGAGCCTTAACCCTCTTAGCTCAGCAATAAACTCAAATCAGAAATGCTGTCTATCAAAACAGACTAGCCCTAGACTATTTATTGGCTCAAGAGGGAGGGGTATGTGGAAAATTTAACCTAACAAATTGTTGTTTCCAAATAGATGACCAAGGACGAGCCGTGGAGGATATTATTTAAAAAGATCCCAAAACAAGCTCATGTTCCTGTGCAAAGTTGGCACAGATGGAATCCAGAATCTTTGGGGGGGGGGGGGGGGGGGGAGGGGACAGGTTCTTAGCATTTGGAGAATTCAAAACTTGGGTGGGAAGACTTCTGATCATCATAGGGGGATGCATCATAGGGGGATGTCTGCTTATTCCACTGGCTGTCAAAATACGGAAAAAACAGACCTGAAGCCATGCTAGAAAACAAAACTACCTCTAGTAATGTACCTATCATCCCGTGCCCACTGACCTAGAAAGTATCATCCCTGAAGGTGAGGCCTACTAGCTCGCTATCTAGCTACATAGGCCCCAAAGTGGGAAATGAGGCAAGCAGATCTTCAGAAGTAGACACAGAGCCTCATGTCTCCCAAGCCCACACCTCATTCCTGGAGCAGAGTTCACAGTCCAGGAACTAAGCAACAGACCACCTCAGCCTCATGTGATTACCCAGGCTAATCTCATATTCCTGAACCAGCTCCAGGATGGAACAAAGCCCCAAGCTAATGTTTACTGCTTCTGCTTCTGTAACTGCTCACTTGAATGCTCACATACTCTTCCCTGCAGTGTGTTTGAACCTGCCAATCCCAGGTAGTCCCATCTCCTTCTTGGTCCCCACTAACCAGTCCCAGATGGACTCATGCATGCCCCCTCCATTCGTTATAAAATACTCTCAAACAGGGAAGATGGGGCTCATCCTCTAGATATGAATCCTCAGAGCCATGTGCTGACTGAATAAAAGTCCTTCCTTTGTTACACACACACACACACACACACACACACACACACACACACACACAAAGAAGCAGACTCTGAAACTTGCTCTCCAGTGTAGAGATGTTAGAACAAATGGAAGAAATTGGAAAGTAAAAGAGGTAAATAGAAAATTTCAAAGAAAATCCCAAGTAGACAAAGTCAAATATTTAAAAAAAAATGTACAAAGTCCTAGAGTTAGAAAACCAAGAAGGAAGAATACACTCAGCATTTCTCAAGCTGAGGGAACTGAAGAAACTATCCAAGCCTGCACTTGCTGTATTAAAGGATTCTATGGGCAAAATATTGAATGATGTTGAAAGAATGCATGAAATATAAGAACCACTGCACTAAAGAGGAATGGTCGATGTTAAACCGTTTCAAAAGGCAGCATATTATCAAGAGCCAATGGTACTGAAGGAGGAAGCCCAAGGTGTAATGAAGGCATTAGCAATGAGCAACACTCCGGGAAGAGATGGAATACATATTGAAATATTTCAACAAACTGATGAAGTACTGGAGACACTTTACTCATCTTTGTCAAGAAATGTGGAAGATAACTACCTAGCCAAGTGACTGGAAGAGATCCATGTTTGTGTCCAATCCCAAACATGTAACCCAACCAAATGTGGAAACCATTGGACAATATTATTTATATTTCATGCGAATAAAAACTTTGCTAAACGTAATATAAAAACAGCTGCAAATATGCAGTGACAGAGCACTGACAAAGGTTCAAACCTGATTCAGATGAGGACCTGGAACAAGGGATATAATTTCTGACTCCAGAAGGATCTTGGCTGAGAGCAGAGAATACCAGAACAATGTTTCCCTGTGATTTATTGACTACACAAAGACTTTATTTTGTGTGGCTCATGGAAACATATGGACAACATTGTGGAGAATGAATGTTCTGGAACACTGAATTGTGCTCATGAGGAACCTGTATATAGACCAATAGGCACGTGTTCAAACAGAACAGGGAACACTGAATGGTTTAAAATTAGAAAAGTTGAATGCCAGGGTTGTATCTTTCACCATCCTTATTCAGTTTGTATGCTAATTCATAGTCAGAGAAGCTGCATTATATGAAGAAAAACGGGACATCCGGATTGGGGGAAGACTCATTAAAACCTGCAATATGCAGATGTTACAACCTTGCTTGCTGAAAGTGAAGAGGACTTAAAATACTTACTAATGAATATCAAAGACCACAGTCTTCAGAATGGATTGCATCTCAATGTAAAGAAGGCACAAACCCTCACCATTGTACCAATAAACAGCATCCATATAAATGGAGAAAATATTGAAGTTGTCAAAGACTTCATTTTGCTCAGCTCAGCCATCAACACTTAGGGAAGCATCAATCCAGAAATCATATTACATATTACATTAGTTAATCTGCTGTAATCGACCTCTTTAAAGTCTTAAAGAGCAAAGATGTCAGTTTTAGGACTAAAGTGTGCCTGACTGAAGCCATGGTATTTTCAATAACCTCATATGCATGTGAAGTTGGACAGTGAATAAGGAAGACCATAGAAGAACTGATGCATTAGAGTTATTGTATTGGAGGAGAATATTGAAAGTACCGTGGACTGCCAAAAGAACAAACAGATCTGTGTTGGAAAAAGTACAGCCAGAATGCTCCTTGGAAAACAGGATGGCCAGACTTTGTCTCTTATACTTTGGACATATTGTCAGGAAGAACCAGTTCCTGTAGAAGGATATCATGGTTGGCAAGTGGAGGGGTGGAAAAAAAGAAGAAGACCCCAACTATTTGGATGGGCACAGTGGCAGCATCATTGGGCTAAAACGTCGCATTGATTAAGAGGTTGGTACAGGACCAGGTAATGTTTCATTTTGTTGTGCTTAAGGAGCTCTGGTAACATAGTGGTTATGAATCGGGCTGCGAACCGTAAGGTCAGCAGTTCGAAACTACCAGCGGTTTCGCGGGAGAAAGATGAGGCGTTCTGCTCCCGTAAAGATTAACAGCCTCGGAAACCCTGTGCAGGGTCACTATGAGTCGGAACCGACTCCACGGCACATAACAACAACAACAACAACAAGGTCGCTATGAGTAGGTACTGACTCTATAGCACCTAACAACAACAAATGTCTTTCTCTATGGACCCCTGATACCATGTCCAAAGTAAATGAGATGACATTTTGCCATCCTTCCTTATAAGGAACATTGTATCTGTGCTTCTTTTAAGATGGAGTTGGTTGTTCTACTGACTGTCCTAGAATACCCAGTATTCTTTACCCACGCCATCATGCATATAGTCGATTCTTCGTTCATCTTCCTTATTCATTGTCCAGCTTTCTCATGTTTATGAGGTAATTGAAAATACCATGGCTTCAATCAGGCACTTCTGAATCCTCAAAGTGACTAATATTTGCTTTTTAATACTTGAAAGAGTATAGCAGATTTGTCCAACGCACTATGTCAGTGGTTTTCTTGACAGATGCTAATATGAGTTCTAATTTCCATTCTCATTGGTTCCATAGTTCTTTACAGTCTAGGAAGAATTGCTAACTGAGTGACCAGGGAATCTTTGAAGTAGACTTTGGAACTTCGACTTATATCCCTTTTACTTCACCTTACACAATCCCAATGTGTCCCCAACATCTTTGGAAATATTTAGCTCACCCTGGCTGTCCTTGATGTGTATACTTGAGAATCTTTAGAGGATGATGAAGGCAACAAACCTCACTCATCTCTCTGCCTCCCGAGAAGTAATGGATAGATTTCAGAGCCACCCCACAATGCATTTCTCCCACTAATTTATCACTAACTCTCGAGAGTGTTCTCCTAACAACTTCCTTTACTTTTTACCGACTTACAGATTCCTGTGCCCACTCTCTGTCCTCAGATCTCTCTGCCTCAGATATTTCTGAACACTTCTTAGGTAAAGAAGGCCAGTTCAGCAAAAGGAGACCAAGTATTATTTTACTAAATATGAACACATTTTGCTGTTGAGTCGGTTCTGACCCATAGCGACCCTGTATATGGTTTCCGAGGAGCAGTTGATGAGCCTGAACTGCAGTCCTTGCAGTTCAAACAGCTTTGCACTCTGGCTCATTAACCCACAGCGCCACACCAGGACATCTGAACATATAGTATTAAGGACCGGGAAAATCTGAGAATATATTTTAGATAAAAAACTTGAGATTAAAATCCCTCCATAATTTCTATTTTCTGGAATAAAAATGTATTAATAAAGCTCCACAGTAACTTAATAAATAAGACTTTTACAATATATCACTTAAGTTTTTGGCAGCTGTCACTTGAGATTTCCTAAACATCAGTGCTTACATAATGAATGTGATGTGTTCGAATTTCATGATAGTTTCAGCATTCCACTGATTCACTGATTGCTCCTTTTACATGTTCCATTCAAGGCTTTGGATTTAATCATGTATTAATTACTAAGACTCTTGGTGTGGTACTGTAGGGTCAGCACTGGACTTTGAACCACAAGGTCAGCAGTTCAAACCCACCAGCTACTGGTTTCTCCTCAGAAACCCCATGGAGAGTCGCTATGAGTTTGAACTGACTCAACGGCACACTTAGCTATAATAACCAGGTTGCCTTGAGGCTTCTTCGCAAGCTGATTTCTAATTGTGTGTCCTAGTGAAATTTGCTGCTAGTGCTATCAGCCTGAATTAGAAGTCTACAATTAGGAAAGAAAGAATGCAAAAATATTTCATAACAGAAAATGTTCATGTAGATGTGCACGGTCTACGTTTATTTTTTAAGTGTGACCATGCTTTCACAGAGAATAGGAATCTAGCTGAATATATTATTTTATATGACTATGAGTTCAAGTTTGTCAGTGCCTTTGATATTACTAGAAATTGATGAGAATGCATTTAGGATACTGAATCACATACACAATCATGAGTATATAATTTGAATTTTGGGTGTTGATCGCACAACTAATTGACAAGAAAATTAAAATAATTATTCAATTATGTCAAATATACCCAAGTTTTGAACAGCACATGGTCTTTAAACTATGAATGCAATACTGGTTTTCTACTTTTGCATCCTCAGCCACTTCTGGCATAGAAAAATCTGTGTTCATTTTCTGGACTCCTGATTTACTTACTGGATCAATGCTTACAATAACCTTTCCCAGTGGCTGTATTATAACTGGAATGTACTCACGCTGTGCTGACTGATTATAGATAAGTACTATTGCAATAATATTTACAGAATGAAAAGCAAGAAGATCACAGAAAGTATCTACATAAATAATTATATAAGTATAGTTCACTGAGATCTCAATCATATACATGCTTCAAAATATTAAAATTGCCTTTGAAATGTAAAAACTAAAAGTGAATAAAAAGGTAAAAGGAAAGGATAGCAAAAGAAAAAAACAAAACAAAACAAAACAAAACCTCAAGAGTGACAAAGTGGAAAAATGTGTAAGAAGTAAGTCAGCAAGACCAATAGCAGCAGTAAGCAATATACAAGGTTTGCTTCTGCCACTTCCCTTTAAAAACCACAATTGATTTCTTAATTGACATAATATTTTTATAATTTCACATGACAATATAATCTTGAATAACAGATGTAAAAGGAATTAAATTACATTTCAAATGTGACTACTGAATATGTCACAGTATCCTATTTTTTTTTTGTAAAAATTGCTGCAATTGTTATTTTAGGGGCATGTCATAGTTATATGTGATAAGCAATGAACTACTAACTGCAAGGTTGGTGGTTCAAGACTACCAAACACTCCATGAAGAATGATGAGGGTTTTGCTCCCACAATGATTTACAGCCTAAGAAACCTTATACAGGGTCAGTAGGAGTTGGAGCTTATTCAAGTGTAGTTAACAACAAATTGTTATTTTTAAGAATGCCTTGGTGGCAAAAGTCATTAAGCCTTCCAGTACTAGCAAAATGGTAGGAGGTTTGAAACTACCCAGAGATGTCTCAGAAAGAAGGCATAGAAATTTTCTTCAGAAAGACCACAGCCCTGAAAACTCCATGGAGTTTTCATGCAACACATGAGGCTGCCAAGAATGATAATCCCACCTGCAACAACTAATCTGATTCTGATATTGTTAATTTTAGACTTTCTGGGAAAGAGACAAACAAAAAGGGTGTCTTAAATGTCTTCTTTTTATATTCATAAGCTAAACATTTATGGTTTTAACACTGTAGTGCTGTAGAATAAGCACTGGACTGATAACCACGAGGTTGATGGTTCAAACCCACCAGTCCCTTCTTGAAAACTCTATGCAGGGTTGCTATGAGTTGGAACAGACTCTATGGCACTTAACATTAACATATGTATATTTCTATGTCTAATGCCATAATCATAATAACACGACTCCTAACAAGCTCAGAATGTGCTGATTACATTTTTGAATACTATTTTAATAAAAATTAAATTATAAAAAGAAAAAAAAAAATATATATATGCTTTTGTTGGTAGTGGTAGATGCTTTTGAATCTGTTCCAACTCATAGAAACCCTATGCAGACTAGAAGGAGACACTGCCCAGTCCTACATCATTGTCACAATTGTTTAGCTTGAGCCTATTGTTGCTACTTCTGTGTCTATCCATCTTGTTGACACTTTTCTTCCTTTTGCTGATCCTCCACTTTACCAAGCATGATGTCCTTCTCCAGAGACTGGTTCCTCCTGACAATATTTCCAAATTACAAGAGAAAAGTCTCCCCATCCTTCCTTCTAAGGAACATTCCTGCTGTACTTCTTTTAAGACAAATTTGTTTGTTCTTCTAACAGGTCCTGGTGCTTTCAATTTTCTTCACCAACACCATAAGTGAAATGCATCAATTCTTCTACAGTCTTCCTTATTCATTGTTCAACTTGCACATGCAAGTTGCACATGAAAATGCCATGACTTGGTTCAGGCACACCTTAAACCTTAAAGTGACATCTTTGCTCTTACATAGTTTAAAGTCATCTTTTGCAGCAGATTTGCCCAATGCATTATATTGTTTGATTTCTTGACCACTGTTTCCATAAATGTTGATTGTGGATCCCCCCAAAAAAAATAATAATTCTTTGACAATTTAATTATTGTTTCCATTTATCGTGGTATAATTTATTGGTCCAGGTTCGAGGATTTTTATTTTCTTTACATTGAGGTGAAATCCTTTGTATACACCTTTCATCTTCTTTTGATGTTTCCTGTATCATTCAGTAGTTTTTCCAGGGATTCCTTCAATAATGTAACCTAAGGCTCCATTGTTTTCTTAATCTCTTTCAGCTTAAGAAATGCTGCACATGGTATCTTCTTTTGATTCCCTAGCTCCAAATATTTGCACAGTTCATAATAATACTTGACTTCGTTTTCTTCATCTGCCTTCATCTGTTCAGCTCTGTTACTTCATCATTTCTTCCAGTCACTCCCACTTGTTTATATTAAAAAACAAGTTGCAGAGCTTCTTCTAATATGCACTTTGGTCTTTTCTTTCCTTTTTGTCTTTTAAGTGACCTTTGATTTCGTTTATGTTATCCCTCGACTTGTCTGATCTTTGGTCATTAATATCTAACGCATCAAATCTCTTCTTGAGATAGTCTCTAAATTCAGGTGGGATATTGTTGTTGTTATTGTTAGGTGCCATCGAGTCATTACCTACTCATAGCAACCTTATGCACAACAGAACAAAACACTGCCTGGTCTTGAGCCAACTTCACATTGTTGATACACTTGAACCTGTTGCTGCTACCACTGTGCCAACCCATCCTTGTTGGAAGGTCTTCCACTTTTACGCTGACCCTCCACTTTACTAAACTTGATGTCCTTTTGCAGGGACTGGTCCCTCCTGATAATATGTCCCAAATATTAGAGACAAAGTCTGGCAATCCTGGTTTTAAGGAGCATTCTGGTTATATTTCTTACAATTTTCCTAAATTCATACATTCCATGCTTTAATTGCTAATGGATGTTTATAGTTGTTTCTCTTCATCTTGAGTTGTGCTCCATCAGCAACTGAAGGTCTAGAAAGCTTTAATCATTTATGTCATCATGGTCAAATCTACTTTGAAGAGGCAGCTCTACCCCAATCGTATTTTGAGTGCCTTCCATCCTGAGAGGCGCGTTTTCCAGCACTGTATCTGTCAATATTCTGGTGCATTTCTTACAATATCAATATTCAATATTCTGGTGCTGACAGTATTCCATTGCTATTCCTAAGGTTTTCAGTGATGGACTCCTGGTGTGACATTGTGGGTTAATGTGCTCGACCACAAAATTGGTTTGCTCCACAAGGTTGGTAGTTCAAACTAACCAGCCCTGCCTTGGAAACTCTATACAGGGTAGCTATGGGTCAGAACCAACTTGATTGCACTTAACAACAACAACAAATTCGGAAGTTGTCTGTCTCTCCTTCCAGTCTTTGTCTACCAGTCTCCATGGGTGAACCTGTTGGCATTTAAAATACTGATGGCATAACTTTCAGGATCACAGTAACACACAAGCCACCATAGTACAAGAGAATGACAGACAAGTGCTGGATATACTCAAGATCACATTACGGTTCTTCTGTAGCTTTTCTGGATTTCTTCAGCTTCAACCTGAACTTGCAGATGAGCAATTCCATAGTCAGCCCCTGACCTTGTTTTGGCTGATGATATTGAATATCTCCTTGGTAGCGTCTCACAAATATAGTCAATACAATTCCTTTTTACTCGATTTGGTAAGGTCCCTGTGTATATTTGTCATTTCTGTTATTGAAAAAAGGTATTGGCAATGAATAATGATTGGGTCTTGTAGAATTCTGTCATGTGGTTTCCAGCACTACTTCTGTCACCAAGACCACATTTTCTATCTTCTTACTTCACTTTCTTTCCAATGTTTGAATTTCAATCACCAATAATTACTAATGCATTCAGGTTGCATGTTTTATCAATTTCAGACTGAAGAACTTGGTAGAATTCTTCAATTGCATCATCTTTGTCTGTTGTAATTCATGCACAGTTCAAATAATAGCCATATTAGCTTGTCTTCCTCATAAGTGTTTGGATATTATCCTATCACAGACAGCATTGTAAATCAAGGTAGACCTTGAAATGCGATGCCATTCATCCTCAATTTGTAGCTCCTGACATTGTAAACTACTTTGTAGTATTAAAAAGGACAAATACTCACTTATTTTGGTTCAGTAATTCCTAGGATATTTATCTTTATATCTCATTTCATTTTTTGTGACTTCCAGTTTTCCTAGATTCCTACTTGGTATATTCTGCTTTATGATTACTGGATGTCTGCAGCTGTATCTTCCCATTTTTGTTGAGCCCCATCAGCAAAGGGGGGCTCTGAATCTGCTCCATATATGTCATTAAGGCCAACTCGTTTCTCAGGAGGCAGCTCTTCTTGGTTATAAGTAGAGTGTCTTTCAACATGAGAGCCTCTTATAATGGCACTGTATCAGAAATGCTCTGCTGCTGTTCGTACAGTTTTCAATAGATAACGTTCAGAAATGGTCTGTGTCTCTGGTTCCCTAGTCTTTCTTAGTCTGGAAGCTCAGCTGAAACCTGTCCATCATCATTGTCCCTGCTGGTATTTGAAATACCAGTGGCACAGCTTCCAGCATCATAAAAACATACAAGCCACCACAATATGGCAAAGTTACAGATGAGTGGTGGAATGAAATATGTTGTTGTTGTTGTTGTTAGGTGCAATCAAGTCAGTACAAACTCACATTGACCCTACACACAATAGGATGAAACACTGCCTGGTTCTGCACTAACCTCATAATCACTGTTATGTTTGAGCCAATTGCTGTTACCACTGTACCACCACATCCATTGGAGTGTCTTCATCTTTTTCTCTGATCCTCCACTTTACCAAATAGGATATCCTTCTCTGGTGTCTGGACCTCCCTGATAATATATCTGAAGTATAAGGGATGAAGTCTGGCAATCCTGGCTTCCAAGGAACATTCTGGCACTACTTCTTCCAACACAGATGGAATAAAATATAGCAACTACTTAATGAAAGTAGTAATTTATTATGTTTTATTTTAGTGATTTGGTTCATTTTTTGTCATGTAATTATTTTTCTAATGATGTTTAATAAGGAGAACTTAAAATAATAAATTAAAGCACAGGAAACCCAACATAATTAGTTGAATTTGAAATCATAGTTAGAACCTCAGACAAAAATTGTTCTGTTTGTTTAGAGAGACACAAGACAGAAAGCATTCACTGGTGACTATTAAGTCACTGACATTTTAAAGTGTATCTGAACCATTTGTGTTTTCTGAGAAGCATGTGTCTGAATTCTGACTATTAATTAACTGTCTTAACTTTGAAAAAATTGTTTAAAACTCAAAAAGAACAGATTTCATGGTGCTAATTAATATACAGAGTATTTTTTTTTTCTGACTTAATTTTCCCAAGGATGTAAAATGTTTGATCTTTTTGTTTTCTTTTCATTCTGGATCAGTGATTAAAATCACAGCTGTCATGATTCATCTTTTATTATTGTAGTTGTTATTTCTTTTGCAGACAAATGTGTTCTAAGAACTTTAGATTAGGTGGTAGTGGTTGTTATCATTTCAGTTCTAATTCATAGTGATGCTGTGTAGGCTTTCAAAGCAGTCACTTGTGAGTTTCAACTGCCAACATGGTGGTTAATCGTCTAGTGCTTATACTATAGCACCACACCAGTGGGAACCATATTTAAAGTCTTCTGCTGCTAATAGTTTGGAGATATGAAACAGAAAATTTAATTTCTTAGAGAAAAACTTTTAAAACTATTTTCATAAAATGTCAATAAATATCCATATTTTCATACTAATATCTTGAATGGAATACTCCATCTCCATTCTTCAACATTCTGGATTATATTTAAATTAAATTATGAGACATCAATGGTATACCTATAATGATTATTTTACTAACTGGTATATCTATCTGTGTGTAATAAATGGAGGAAAATAAGAAGTGATCCCAAGTAGTGGATGTTTGGTTAAAATTATTTAAAAACTTATGGAAATATTTTTCAAATACTTCCAGTTTTTATTTGTAGCTGTTATTGTTAAGTGCCATTGACTTATTTCCTATTCACAGTAAATCTGTACAGGGTTTCCAAGGAATGTCTGGTAGGTTTGAAGCACCAAGTTTCTGGTTGTCAGTCCAGTGCTTATCATACACCACCACACCAAGACTCCAGTTTTCATTTAGTGTAGTTAAAACCTGTATTTTAAGGATAATAAAAAAATTAAAAATATTTCAGAAATCTTATAAAACCCAACAAATATCACATAAAATGTGTCATCACATTTATTTATTCTACCAATTGCATGTTTTCTACATTAAAAAAATTAAATGCTATAAATGAAATACTACACAATTCCTCTTCAGAAACATAATTTCCTGAAAATATATCAGCTGATTATCTTGGAAGCCATCTCTGTAGTGTGGAAGTTGTTGTTATGTACCTCCCAACAGAGCATGGAAAAGCCTAAGTGCTCATAAATGGAAGAGTGGTAAACAAACTTTAGTGTATATACACCATGGAATACTACGCAATATTGAAGAATCATGATGAATCTGTGAAACAGCTCATAACATGGATCAACCTGTGCTGAGTGAAATAAGTGATTATAAAAGGGCAAATATTGTATGAAACCATATTGCAAAAACTCAAAAGTATTTTCTATTAAAATAAACATTTTTTGATGGTTATCAGGAGTAGGAGGGAAGATAAAAATAGTAGATTATAAATTGGGTTGCTAACCATAAGGTCAGCAGTTCAAATCTAGAAACCTCTCCATGAGGAAAAGTTGAGACTTTATGCTCCTATAAAGCTTTATACAGGGTCTATACAGGGTCACTATGAATTGGAACCATATAACCTAACCTGAAAGTAGACACACATGTTGACTCAGGTGGTGAAGGAGGCAATATACAAGAAAAGAGGAAGAGTGTTATACATGAAGAAGGAGGTTTCAGAAGAATCATGAATATAGGTGAAGACACAGGGAAGTATGCAAGGATAAAGAGGGTAGAGGTAAATAGTGATATATATACAATGGTGATAAAGAGCTCTGGTAGTGTAGTGGTTTTGAATCAGACTGCTAACCTCAAGGTCGACAGTTTGAAACCACCAGCTGTTCCGTGGGAGAAAGATGAGGCTTTCTGCTCCCATGAAGATTTGCAGCCTTGGAAACCCTGTGCAGGGTCACTATGAGTTGGAACCAACTCCACGTATCTAACAACACAACAAGCACAATTGTGATATGTACACAGCAATGTTCTGCATGTGGATACATTGAGAGAGAGACACACTGAATGAGTATGGGAGGAAAAATGGAGTATATATACACCTATATATCCCACAAATATATAAGAGTTTGAAAGAGGATATTTGTACTTGGGTAGCCACAGGGAGGAAGCAGGACAACTATTGTTGCTGGTTGGGGATTGCATTCATTGAGTTGAAGCAAAGTGTATGATTTGTTGATTGTGAAACTGATGGATGATGTTATCTGTAAATTTTCACTTAATGTACAATAAAAAAAGTTTTAGAGAAGTAAAAACAGAATGATTAAATATATATTTAAGTATTTACAAATATTTAAAAGTACATCCTAGAAACAGATATTAAGTAACACCTAATAACTAAGATAATTATTATCTGGCTCACCACATATGATTATATTGTTTATGCTCTATTAAATGTTGGGAAAGAATATTGGAAGTACCATGGACAGCCAGAAGAACAAATAAGTCTGTCTTGGAAGAAACACATACAGAATGAACCTTAGTAGCAAGTATGTCTTCTTGTACTTTTGACATATTTCTGGAAGAGACCAGTCTCTGGAGAATGACATCCTACTTGATATGATGGAAGATCAGCAGAAAAGTGAAAGACCCTCCAGCATGATGGATTAATACGGGAGCAGCAACAAATGGCTCACACACAACATTGTGAGAATGATAGAGTACTGAGCATTGATTCTTTTGGCAACCTATGGCACTTTCAATATTCTCCTCCAACACCATAACTCAAAGGCACCAGTTCTTCTACAGTCTTCCTTATTCACTGTCCAGCTTTAGCATGCATGTGAGGTTATTGAAAATATCATGGCTTGGGTCAGGCGCACCTTAGTCTTCAAGCTGACATCTTTGCTCTTTCTTTAAAAAGGTCTTGTGCAGCAGATTTGCCCAATGCAATACATTGTTTGATTAGTTGACTGCTGCTGCCATGAGTGTTGATGGTTGATCCAAGAAGAATGAAGTCCTTGACAACTTCACTCTTCCTAGAACCTTGTTTTTTTCTAATGCTTTTAGTGTAGTTTAGACTTCTTTCAATACTATCGGTTCTTGATCATATGCTATCTCCTGAACATCAAACACTTATTTTTGGCACAGTGACTGTATCCCTTTGATCTCTTTTTGATGCATTTTGTATAGTTCAATATTTTTCAGTACTGCAACTCAAGGCTTGAATTTTTCCTTCAGTTTTTTTCACCTTTAATAATTCTGAAAATGTTTTATCCTTTTGGTTTCCTAACTCCAGGTCTTCTTATATTTAATTGTAATATTTGCCTTCGTCTTCTCAAGATGCCTTTTGAAATTTTCTCATCAGTTATTTTACTTCATCATTTATTCCACTTGCTTTAGCTACTCTATGTTCAAGAGTAAGTTTCAGAGTCTCTTATTTCCATGCTGTCATTTTCTTTTCTATATTTTAAAATACCTTCTACTTTATTCATGTAAGATGTTCTTGACATCACCCCACAACTTGTCTGCTCTTCAGTCATTAGTGCTCAGTACATTAAATCCATTCTTAAAATGGTTTCTAAATTCAGGTAATATATATGCAAAGTTGTATTTTAGCTTTCTTGAACCTGTTTTAATCAGATTTGAACTGAACTGGCATATAAGCTTTGAAGGTTTGTTTTAATCTGCTGGTGATATTGAGTTTCTGCATCCACTCTTTCTAAAAAATTAGTGAATTTTATTTATGTGTATTACATCATAATCTTTTAGTTGTTGTTGTAGTTTTTAGGTGTTATTGATTTGGTTTTGACTCATCTATGCTAAGAAATTTGGAAGACAATTATCTGGCGAACTGATTGGAAGAGATCTGTATTTGTGCCCGTTCCAAAGAGAGCTGACCCAACAGAATGTGGAAATCATCAGACAATGTCTTTGATATCCCATGTGAGTAAAGGTTTACTAAGGGTAATACAGAAACAGCTGCAAGCATACTTTGACAGAGAATTTCCAGAGGTTCAATCCAGATTCAGAAGAGGATGTGCAATCAGGGAAATCATTGCTAATGTCTGAAATCTGGCTCTTGGCTGAAAGCAGAGACTACCAGAAAGATGTTTACCTTTGCTTCATTGACTATGCAAAGACTTTCCATTGTATGGCTCATAACAAACATTGCGTAGTAAGAGTATTCCTGAACACTTAATTGTGCTCATTAGGAACCTGTACATGGACCAAGAGGCAGTTGTTTGAACACAACATGAGAACACTGAATGGTTTAAAATTAAGAAAGGTATGTAACAGGGTTGTATTCTTTCACTATACTTATTCAACCTGTATACTGAGAAAATAATCCGAGAAACTGGGTTCTATGAAGAAAAACATGGCATCAGGATTGGAGGAAGACTCATTAACAACCTGCAATATGCAGATGACACAACCTTGTTTGCTGAAAGTGAAGAGGACTTAAAATACTTACTGATGAAGATCAAAGAAGCACAGCCTTTGGTATGGATTGCATCTCAATGTAAAGGAAAAAAAAAAAAAATCCTCACCACTGGACTGATAATCAACATTCTTATGAACGGAGAAAAGATTGAAGTTGTCAAAGACTTGATTCTTCTTGGATCACTCAACAACACTCATGGAAGCAGCAGTCAAGAAACCAAGTGACATATTGCATTAGGCAAATCTTCTGCACAAGACCTTTTTAAAGTGTTGAAGAGCAAAGATGTCAGTTTGAGGATTAAGGTGTGAATGACCAAAGGCATGATATTTTCAACAACCTCATATGCTTGCAAAAATTGGACAGTGAATAAAGAAGACCATAGAAGAATTGATGCATTTGAGTTATTGTGTTGGAGAGGAACATTGAAAGTACCATGTGCTACCAAAAGAACAAACAGATCTGTGTTGAGGAAGTGCAGCCAGAGTACTCCTTGGAGGCCAGGATGTCCAAACTTTGTGTCTCATATTTCAGACATATTTTCAGTAGGGACTAATTGCTAGAGAAGGGTATCATGTTTGTTAAGGTGGCGGGTCAGAGAAAAAGAGGAAGACCCCCCAGCGGGATGGATTGGCAAAGTGTCAGCATGAATGACCTTAAGCAACAGTTGTAAGGTTGACCCAGGACCTTGAAATGTTTCATTCTGTTGTGCATAGGGTTGCTCTGAGTAAGTAAGACTTGATGGTACCTGACAACAAGAATTAATTGGATATCAATGCAAGTGTTTCAACAAAGTAATACAGTCCTCTAGGGACTCACTAGCCTATGTTGAGAAATTGGAAAGATAGCCACCTGACCAGTCAACTGAAAGAAATCCTACCTGTCCCTATTCCACAGAAGATAACCCTTCAGAATGTGGATCTTATCCAGTCTTACAAATGTTGCATTAATGTCACATGCAAATAAAATTGTGCTGGTAATAATTCAAAATGGTTGTCAAAGTAAACAATGAGTGGTCACAAATTCAAACCAGATTCAGAAGCAGATGTGGAATAAGGGATATCACTGCTAAATTAAATGGATCTTTCCTGATATCAAAGAACACCAGAAAGATGTTTACTTGTGCTTTATTGAATATGTAAAAGCTATTCAATTGTGTGGATCTTAGCAAACTATGAATAATATTGTGATAATGAGAATTCTGGGAATGCAATTATGCTTATGCTGAACAGCTTAAGGAGGCACTGATTTAAAATTAGGAAGTGTGTGAGTCAGGGTTTTATCCTGTCATAATACTTACCCAAAGTGTATGCTGAATAAATAATCTGAGAAGTTGGGCTATATGAAGAAGAATGCCCCATTGCGTTTGGAGGAAGTGCTCATTAACAAGCTGTGATGTTGAGATGCCACACCTTGCTTACTGGAAGTAAAGAGACCTTGAAGCACTTACTGATGAAGACCAAAGACTACAACTTTCAGTATGGATTACAGCTCAGTTTCAAGAAAACTCAAAACACTGGGCCAGTTAATCAATATGAAGACAAATGGAAAAAAGATTAATGTTGGCATGATTTCATTTTACGTGACTCCACAATCAACGCTGGTGTAAGCATCATTCAAGAAACCAAGTGATGGATTGCATTGGACAAATATGCCATAAAATAACTCTTTTAATTGTTAAAAAGCATAGATGTCAGTTTGAGAGCTAAGATGTGCCACAACCATAGTTCACAGTCTTTTAAGATGTATCATATGCATAGGCACACTAGATAATGAAGACAAATTGATGAGTTTAAAATATGTTGTTGAAGAAGAATATTGAAAGTACATGGGCTACCAGAAGAACAAACAAGTCTGCCTTGGAAGAAGTATCGCCAGAATGTTTCTTAGAACTGAGGCTGATGACATTTCATTTCATGTGCTTAAGACATGTTATCAGAGGAACCAATTCCTGTAGAAGGACATCATTTGTCACAAGTAGAGAGTTGGTAAAGTAGAGGGTCAATGAAATAAAGGAAGACCTCCAGTGATATGAACTGATACAGTGGCTGCAACAATGGGCTTAGACTAACAATAATTGTGATAATGGTACAATACTAAGAGATTCTGTTGTACATAGGGTCACTGTGAGTAGGAAATGACTAGATGTTACCCAACAACAACAAAATTGTGTTACTAAGGAGATGAAGCAATAGCTAGAATCAACCTGTTTTCTACTCAGCAACACTTATGCTTGTGGATGCCACCAAAAACTCACCCATTTCTCTAAGTATGTTTGGCTACTCCATGTGTTAATCCATGTGTTAATCCCCATAGCCAGTGACTATATACTCTACATGGAAACAGGACTATTAGATGTGAATAACTGACTGACTTTGGGAAGGAAAGGTTATTCTAAATGGAAACACAAGGATCATTTTAAGGGAGATACCAATGTCAAAGAAGACAATGTAGATAGAGAAATTGGAATGATTTAGGGACAGGGATCCTGGAATGTGACTCATTCAAGAAGCTGGGAATTTTTTCACTGGAAGTTTCCAAAAGGTACACGTACCTGCCAATGCCTTTATCCCAGATTTACCTTCATAACTGAACAATAATAAAGTGATGCATTTAATCCACTATACTTGTGGTAACAAGAGTCCTGGTATGGAGTTGTGGATAAGCACTGTATTTCAAGGTCAGTTTGAACCACAAGGTTGGAAGTTCAAGCTCACCAGCTGCTCCTCAGAAGCCCTAGGTAGGTTCTTTAAGAGTCAGAACCCACTTGATGGCACTTAACAACAGCAATATCCTAAGTGTGGTGATATGTTGCAGCAGCAATGGAAACTCAGAGAATTTATATGCCATAATTTACTATAAAGTTTTGTTGTTGTTGTTGTTAGGTGCCTCAGAGTCAGTTTCTACTCATAGTGACCTTATGTGCAAAATAACAAAACACTGCCCGATTCTGTGTCGTCACCACAACCATTGTTAACCTTAAGTCTGTTGCTGTTGCCACTATGTACATTCATCTCATTGAAGGTCTTCCTCATTTTCGCTGACCCTCCACTTTACAAAGCATGATGTCCTTCTTCAGGAATTGGTCCCTCCTGATAACATGTCCAAAGTATGAGAGATGAAATTTCACCATCCTGGATTCTAAGGAGTGTTCTGACATACTTCTTTCAACACAGATTTCTTTGTTCTATTGCAGTTCATGGTACTATCAGTATTCTTCTCTAATAACATAGTCAAATGTATCAATTCTTCTATGATCTTCCTTGTTCATTGACCAACTTTAATATGCAAATGAAGCTACTTAAAATACCATGGCTTGGGTCAGATGTCACTTAGTCCTCAAACTGATATCTTTGCTCCTGAACATTTTAAAGACATGTTGTACAGCAGATTTGCCTAATGTGATACGTTGTTTGATTTATTGGCTGCTGCTTCCATGAGTGTTGATAGTGTATCCAAGTAAAAGAAAGTCTTTGACAACTTCAATCTTTTCTCCTTTTATCATTATCCTATTTTTTTGGTACAGTGCTTAGGATGTTTGTTTTCTTTACATTGAGGTGCAGTGGCTGTGGTCATTGATCTTCATCTGTAAGTATTTTAAGTCTCTTCACTTTCAGCAAACAAGGTTGTATCATCTACATATCACAGGTTGTTAATGAGTATTCATCCAATCCTGATGCCACATTCTTCTTTATAAAATACAGCTTCTCAGATTATTTTCTCAGCTCACATATTGAATAAGTATGATGAAAGAATACAACCCTGGAGCACACATTTCCTAATTTTCAATATCCATTCAGTAATCTCTTGTTCTAATCAAATGGCTGTCTTTTGGTCTATGTACAGGTTCCCCATGGCACAATTCAATGTTCTGGAAGGAATACTCAATCTCTGCAATTTTGTCTGTAGCTTGTTAAAAATGGCCCACAGTCAGAACTCTTTTCACAGTCAATAAAGCACAGGTAAACATCTGTCTATATTCTCTGCTTTCAATCATGACCCATCTGACATCAGAAATGATCTCCCTAGCTCCATGTGCTTTTTGGAATACAGCTTGAACCTATGGCAGTTCGCTGTCAATGTACTATTGCAGCCATTTTTGAATTGCCTTAGCATGAGATATTAATGATATTGTCGATGATCTCTGCATACTGTTTGGTCACCTCTCTTTGGAATGGGCACACATACAGAAGTCTGAACAGTTATCTAGATGGTTGTCCTCCAAATTTCTTGGTATAGAAGAGTGAATGCCTCTGGTGCTGCATCAGTTTGTTGAAAGATTTCCATTTGTATTCCATCAGTTAGTGGAGCCCTGTTCTTTGTCAATTCTTTCAGTGAAGCTTGAACTTCTTCCTTCTGTACCGTTAACCCTTGATCAAATGTTATCTCTTGATTGGTTTGAATATTATTAGAGCAGTATGTTCTATCATATAGCAGAATATCATATAGCCTATGTTCCAAAACTGACCCTAATGTTTTGGAGGTTCAAAAGGCAACTACTCTCAATCCTAGAAAACTGCAACTTTAGCATGTTGCATGAACAGTTAGCAAATCTGTATCATACATCTTGCAAATTAATTTGTGATTTGATATTTTTATGAGACCTATTTTGAGGAATAGCTCAATTCCCACATTCCACATGGAGATTTCCTACTATTTGCAATATCTGAAAGATTCCTCATTCACAAAGATTATTATTATTTCTTCTAGGCTACACATTGATGGAATATGAGATTCTTTCTTTCCAGTATATTAATATTAGTCTACATTGGATCTATTCTTGTGTTCATATGGGTGAATATCATGACAGGCATTACTTTTCTATTTGATATGGGATTTCGTTTCTCAGCAGAAAAATTATGGACAGTAAAATGATGGTAATATTAATAATAATTGTGATATTACTGATGTATCAGTGGTGAAAACTTTAAGTAGAATTTTATGTAGGGGGAAAGGATGTAAGAAAATAGATGTCTATACAGAGCTACCTAACTCATGGGTATTGTTAATTACTGTTAATTAGGTTCTGACTCACAGTGACTGTTTCTAAGGATTCTGCGGGTTTGAACCACCAACCATATGGTTAGCAGTCTAGTGCTTATCTTAAAGTGTTACACCAAGACTCTACTCATGGTATTGTCATTGTTATTCAGTACCATTGAGTAAGAACCCTCTATTGGGTTTCCAAAGCTGTACATATTAGCAACTCTATAGGAATTCCAAGGATCAGCTGGTAGATGTGAACCATAAACCTTCACATTAGCAGTCCAGTGCTTATCCTTAGGTGCCAGATCAGGATTTAGTACATGCTTATTTATAAAGATAATCTTTCAGTCCCTGGGATGTGCTCAGATAATACTGCTTAATTCAAGATAATTTGTTTGTGATCCCTTCAAAATACCTTAGATTTTGCCTAGAAATGTTTATATCCTGCTCAGTACTCATAACACTTTTGAAGACAGTCCATCTTCCTGCATGCTCACTTAATGTGAGTATTATGTAACAACATCACAATATGTCTGCGTCTTTAAAAACAGGAGAAATTTAAGTAGTGCCTGAACCAATCAAATCATAAATCGAATCATGACTTAGGTACACTTAGGCAATCTTTGGAATAATGTTCAAAGTATGTGGTAAAACAAAAATTTATGTTGGCTCCCTTAAGTTCTAACAAGTTGTTTCAATTGTGGTAGCAGAGAAATTGGTGTGATTTTCTTTTTGTTCATTTTCCTTACCTTGAAATATTCATTATATAAGTTAAAACCAATTCTATCCACTGCAACCAGTTTTGCACTATAGTAACAACTAAAACAAAAATATCTTTAAATTGTTTTGTTTTAGAAAAATATTTGGATATTTTTGCTACTTTGTTTCCTGCAAAAAAAATGATTTTAAGGATATTGTTTTAATATAGAGAGCATATATTTTCCTATTTTGATTTTTTTATGAAATAGGATAACAGCTTTTATTTTTTTATAAAATATTTTGCCTCTGTCAAAATGTCCTTGACTTTACTCTGCTAATTTTATGAATGTTTGCTAATTTATCAGCTAATGGAGTCAGTTTACATATCCCAAATTAATATTGGAGGTCAGAAACATTTCTTTATCTTTTCTTTTTGTTTGGTTTAACCACGGTGATCAAATTAACCTACTCCTTAATTTGCATTGTGCTGTGTAGGCACAGTGTTGTCAAATTATTTGTCTTAATTAAATTTCTCCTATCAAAATGAGCCTAACGTCTTACTGTCTGTCATCAGCATAGATAAATGAAATTCTCACTGCTAATTTCAATGCACTACATTGATATTATTTTAGGCTAAACATTACCTGAAGAGAATTAACTTCATATTAACTTTACAAGTGATATTTTAAAAGTCTTTTGTCAATTTTTTTAAGTAGCTCCCTTTATATGAATAATAATAATAATAATAATAATAATAATAATAATAATAATAAAATCCAAGTTGAACAGTGTGCTACATACAGTACAGATAGTTTTTATCATAGTATTAATTTATTATTTTCAAAATAAATATGTTTTATCTTGCTACTTAAACCTGCACATCACAACTTAAGCAAATTCACCAATTTCTACATGCAGAAATTAATTATATTCCTTGAGTTGTGTTAACTATTCTCAGCCTTCTTTTGTGAATTGTTTCTCCACCATTAGCACTAATTCAGTGTCCCCTGAGTTTCCTATCTGACCTTTTGAGATGCTATTGTTGATTGAATCTTATCTTGGATTGAATTGTGTTCAATTCAAATATGTGTCAGCTTGGTATGACCGTGATTCTCAGTGTTTGGCAGTTATGTAGTGATGTAACGTGACAGTTATGTGATGATTTCTCAAGATGTGATCTGATGTGATAAACCATAAAAGGATTAAGGGTAAACAACAATACCCTAATCTCATCACAAACCTGAGTTTCTTGGATATGTGGCCTGAAACACGTTTATTTTACAAGAGATGAACAGAGAGTGGAGTGAAGAGAGGAAAAGACCTACTATCACCAAGAAAAAAGAGCTGGGAGTGAAGTGCCTCCTTTGAACCTCTGGGCCTAGCAATGTGAAGCTTTTAGATCCAGAGAAAGATCGATGCCAAGACACATGAAGCTCTCCAATGAAGACTGGGTCATCAGATGCTGAAAGATCTCTGAATTTGGGCTTCTAGTCTCCTAAACTGTGAGAGAGTAAACTTCTGGTTATTCAAGCCCTCCCCTTGTTCTATTCCTCTTATACCAGCACTAGATAACTAAGACAGACCCCATATCAGTCGTTCATAAAAATGCTTATGGCGGACACCAACCATTCCTCCCCTGGTATTCTCTACTTCTCTGTTAGTTTAGATTATCTGTTGCAATGGCCAAATAGAAGTCATTCTTTGCCAAGTAAGCAATGTCACAGAGTCACTGTATCAAAATACAGAGTCACTGTACCAAAATACACAGAGTCACTATGCCAAAAAGAAATGATAAATGTAAAACCATTTCATGAGTAGCATATGATCAAGAATCAATGATCTTAAAGGAAGAAGTCTAATGTGTATTGAAGGCATTGACAAAATATGAGGCACCAGGAATTGATGGAACACAAATTGAAATCTTTCATCAAACTGATGCAACACTGGAGGCACTCATTCATCTATGAAAAGAAATTAGGAAGACAACTTCCTGGCCAACTGACTAGAAGAGATCCATATTTGTGCCATTCCAAAGAGAGATGACTCAATGAATGTGGAAATTACCATACAATATCACTGATATCCCATGTGAGTAAAACTGGCTACAAACGTACATTGACAGAGAACTTCCGGGGGTTCAAGATGGTTTCAGAAGAGCATGTGGAATGAAGGATATCATTGCTGACATCAGATGGATCTTGGCTGCAATCAGAAATTACCAGAAAGATGTTTACCTGTGCCTTATTGACTGTGCAAAGGTTTTCGGTTGTGTGGATCATGACAAGCTATTGACAGCACTGCGAAGTATGAGTATTCCAGAACACTTAATTGTACTCATAGGCATAGACCAAGAGGCAGATATTCAAAGAGAACCAGGGTAAACCAAATGGTTTAAAATAAGGAAAGGTGTGCACCATGGTGTATTCTTTCACCAAAACCATACTTACTCAATCTGTATGCTGAACAAATAATCCTAGAAGCTGGATTATGTAAAGAAATATATGGCATCATGGTTGAAAGAAGTCTTGTTAGTAACTTGCAATATGTAGATGATATAACCTTGCTTGCTGAAAGTGAAGAGGACATAAAATACTTACTGATGAAGACCAAAAACCACAGCTTTCAGTATGGGTTGCATCTCAATATAAATTAACCAAAAATCCTCAAGACTGTACAATAAACAACATCCATATCAATGGAGAAACAATTGAAAGTGTCAAACACTTCATTTTGCTTGAATCAACCATCAACATACATGGAAGCAGCAGCCAAGAAATCAAACAATGTATTGTATTAGGTGAATCTGCTGCACAAAACCCATTTAAAGTGTAGAAGAGCAAAGATGGCAATTTGAGGACTAAGGTGTACCTGACCCAAGGGTCATGGTATTTTCAATAACCTTATATGCATGCAAAAGCTGGACAGTGAATAAGGTAGACTATAGAAGAATTGATGCTTTTGAGTTATGTTGTTGGAAGAGAATATTAAAAGTACCATGGACTGCCAAAGAACAAACAAACCTGTGTTGCAAGTACAGCTACAGTGCTCCTTGGAAGCTAGGATAACCAAACTTTGTCTTTCATATTTTGGACATATTATCAAGAGGGCCAATCAAGGATATCATTTTTGGTAAAGTGGAGGGTTGGTGAAAAAGAAGAAAATCCCCAATGAGACGAATCGGTACAGTGGCAGTAACCATGGGCTCAGGTGTATCAATGAATATAAGGTTGACCTAGGACTGGGTACTGTTTCATTATATTGTGCATTGGGTTGCTACGAGTTGGTATTGACTCACTGGCACCTAACAACAACAGCATTTGTTTTTTTGGGCTTTTTAGGGTTTGAAGTTTAATACTGGAAGATTGTCTCAGTGTTATACCCAGAATTCGGGGTCCCCAAAGACCACCAAGGAGCTGACACCAATGCAAGTGCACGAGGGTTGTTTATTCAAGCTCCACTTCGGACCCCACCTGCATCCGACGCAGCGGATGAGAGCTGAAGCCTCAAACTCTCAGTCACTCAAGCCCAAGCTCGGACCCCCCCCTGTATCCGACGCAGCAGATAAGGGATGGGTCCCCCCCCCCACCAGTTATTCATGCTCGGGCTCCGACTCCACCTGCATCCGATGCAGCGGATCAGGAATGGAGCACCCCCCCTGCATCTCCGCCTCCCCTGAACCCTTTGTCTGTGTGGGTTTTATAGAGTTTTCAAACAAGCTTAGGGTTTTTCAGCTTTACAATATTTTGATTGGTTGACATTTGGCAAAGTATGAGATGTTACAGTTTAATTGGTCAGTACTGGTGGTCTTTTGTTCTTAGGCTAGGAGAAGGAAAACATCTGGCATCTGGCCTTGGGTTGTCCTGTCTATTACTTATCTAGTTCTTGCTGTTGCTAGGGGTGAAAGGATATTCTAAGGTAGCATGAGCTGATTTAGCACGTTCCTGGAACAGGAGGATGTGTTCAGGCTAATGTACAGAATGGAGTTTTCTTCTTGGTCCGACATTAGGACAATAGTTTTAGAGGTTTATTCAGACTCCATGATTCCAGAAAGTCTGAATTCCATGAGTATTTGAAGTTCTGTTCTGAATTTTCTCCCTTTGGATAAATAAGGATTCTGCCATAGAATCTACGACCACAATTTCCAGAAATGCCCATCATCAGGTAAATAGATAATCAAAAAGTATACAATGGCATACTACTCAGCTAAAAAGAAATGAAGTCTTGATATATGCAATACCATGAATGGAGGATGAAAACAACAGGCTAAGTAAAATAAGTTAATCACAAAAGGACACATATATGACTTTACATATACAAAAAAGACAAGGACCAAAATTTGTTAGTGGTTAAAAGGATGGAAGAAAGTGGATTGGGTTGCTTGTATGACAGAACTGAACTACAGTTTATGATGATGAAAATCACATTTATTAAAGATAGGATTACATTGACAATTCTGTAATTCCTGTCCATATGTTGTAAACTTGTAAAACCCTGAATGGACAGACAACAAGATAGATATATTTACAACAACAGTCAAATGAGCAGCTAATGAGGCAGTTTATGTATACCAAATATCTCATGGGATTTGATTTCTTGGTTTGGAGGTTGAAAGTAATAGTCCTAGTTAATTGAAATAATTTGGTGTAAAGTACTTCTGTTCTTCCTACTATTCTGTGTAATCATTGATCGCATGTTTGCTCGATTTCAAATTGAAGACGTTGGTAGAATTCTTCTATTTCATCCTCACTAATATTCAGATTTATGTACCAACCACTAAAGCCAGTGAGGATGAAATAGAAGAATTCTACCAACTTCTTCAATTTGAAATCGATCAAACATGCAATCAAGATGTATTGCTCATTACTGGTGATTGGAATGCAAAGGTTGGGAGCAAAGAGGAAGAATAAACACTAGACTCAACCAAAAGATTGGTAGTTGAAGCCCACCAATTGCTCCAAGGGACAAAGATGATGCTTTTTGCTCCTGCAAAGATTTACAGCCTTGCAAATCCTATTACAGGATCACTATGAGTTGGTTCTGACTCCACCACACTTAACACCAACAACTACTGATATTAGGTACCATAGATTCAGTTCAAACTCAAAAATCCTATTTAAACCACGGGAAGTAGTGCCTGACCCTGTGCCATTTTCACAATCATCATTATGTTTCAGCCCATTGTTTCAGCTGTGGCGACAATCCATCCATTGAGGTTCTTCTTGGTTTTGCTCACACTCTCTTTGCCAAGCCTGATGTCCTTCTCCAGGGGACTAGTCCCTCCTAATATTATGTTCAACATTAGTAAGATGAAGTCTCACCATCATACCTTTGAAGGAACAGTCTGGCTGTTTTAACATTTTGAAAAGGTCTTTTGTAATAGATTTACCCAGTATAGGACATTGTTTCATTTCTTGAATACTACTTCCATGGGCATTGAATGTGGGTCCAAATGAAATGAAACCCTGGACAACTTCAGGCTTCCATTCTTTTATAATGAGGTTTCTTTGCTTGTCCAGTTCTGAGGATTTTTGTTTTCTTATGTTGAGGTATAATCCATACTGAATGATATGGTCTTTGATCTTTTTCAATAAGTGCTTCAAGTCCTCTTCTATTTCAGCAAGCAAGTTGTGTCATATTCATATGTTGTTGTTATTAAGTGCCATTGAGTCATTTTCAATTTATAGCAACCTTCTATAGGGTTTCCAAGGAGACGCTGGTGTTGAATCACCAACATTGTGCTTTGCAGTCCAATGTTTATCCTACAATGCCACATGATTGTTATTATTGGAGTACTGGTGTGGTGCTGTGGGTTAATGCACCAGACTGCAAAGCCGTTTGAACTTCAAGGTCGGTGATTCAAGCTCACCAGCTGCTCCTTGGAAACCATATACAGGGTCGCTATGGATCAGAACCGACCCTATGGCACTTAACAACAAGAAACCCAAAATATAATTTTGACATGCAAATGTGTAAGATAATGCTATCTTTCATAATGATAAATTTAAATAATGACCAATTTCAGTATGGTAAGTCTTATTAGAATTTTAATTATATTAAAGCATTTTAGGAATCTCAAGGAAGACCTAAAGTAAGAATTTTTCCCTAAGCTTTTATGACAATATAAAACAGTGTTTCCTTTTAATAGTTTTCTTATTCTATCCTTTTTTTTTTTTTGTTCCCTCCTTTGAGGGAATCTATGTTATTAACAGGTTTTAATGGAGTTATTTAAGTTTAATTTTAGATATTTCTAGTTATATATAAAATTCAGGCACATTTATTCTAAAATTCTAGAAGAATGTACTTTTAATTTGCTTTTGTGTTCAGCTCCATGCTTGTTTATGTTTTTACATCCTATGGGCCTAAAGGAGCCTCCGCAGTATATTATATACATTGTCAGGTCAGCAGTTAGAAATAACTAACCACTTCATGGGAGAACGATGAGGCCTTCAGCCTCCATAAAGATTTAGCACCTCAAAAACCCTATACAAGAGCTCTCTGACTAATAGTTGGCTATCATCTTGCTCTGGCCCCATAACTGTGGAGGCTGTGTTTTCTGTTACCCCTTAGCCCTTTGGACCATTTATTTCCTTCTTTGGTTTTCCTACCTTTGCATGGGGAGAAATCAATAGTTGCACTTTAATTGACCACTCACAGGCTTTTGAAACGTAAGTTGCTACTACTAAAGTGGGAATTAGAACCTTGTCTTTATGGACTATAGTATGCAAATAGACCTAGAAGTTCCTAAGCCTCTAGGAGAAGTGATCCATTCTCTATAGGTGTTTGATTATGGCTAAGAAGTTTATATAACTTTGCCCATATATGGATGCATTTACAGCTCAAACAAACGATGCTGTTGTTAGGTGATGCTGTGTCATTTCTTACTCATAAAAACCCTATGTAAATACACACATACATATGTATATACATATTGCTGCCGTTGCTGTTAAGTCAGATCCGACTCACAGCGACCCTGTATAGGGTTTCCAAGTAGCAGCTGGTGGGTTTGAACTGCTGACCTTGAGGTTAAAACCAACATTGTGGTCCAATGCTTATCTTACAGCAACACACACACACACATAAACACATACTAATTGTTGCTGTTGTTAAGCACCTTGTATTTGGTTCCAACTCACAACTGACCTGTAAAGGGTTTCTAAGGAGTTACTATTGGTTTTAACACATGACCTTGCAGTTAGCAGTCCAGTGCCTATCCTACAGCACTATCCTACATATATATAGATATCTGTGGGCAAAAGTATATATGATTGATAATGTAGTTCCTGTTACCTACTCATACCTGTTCATATTAACCCTGGTAGTGTAGTGGTTATAAAATCAGCAGTTCGAAATTACCAGTGGTTCCATGGGAGAAAGATGAAGTTTCTGATCCCGTAAAGATTTGCAGCCTCCGAAACCCTATATAGGGTCACTTTTCGTCAGAACAGACTCCACTGCACATAACCATCACCCCCTCCATGTATCTACTTGTTTGTTGATTTTTTAAATTGCTGTCTGACTGATGTTGTGAAGAGCTATTGAGTCAGTTTTAACTCATAACAACCCTGTACAGTTTCCGAGGAGTGATTGGTGGGTTTGAATCACCGACCTTACAGTTAGCAATTCAATCCTTATCCTACAGAACCACAGCAGGAGTATGACTGACTGATGTTGTTGTTGTTAGGTGCCATCGAGTCAGTACCCACCCATAGTGACCTTATGCACAGCAGAACGAAACACTGACCAATCCTGGGCCAACCTCACTGCAGTTGCCACGCCTGAGTCCATCAATGCTGCCACTTGGCCAATCCATCTTGTTAGGGGTCTTCCTCTTTTTTCTGATCCTACACCCTACCAAACATGACATCCTTCTCCAGTGCCTAGTCCCTCCTGAGCTGTTAATAAAAACTTTGCTGCTAATTTATTATAATGTAGTCAGTCTAACTTTAATGCTAAAACTTAATGAAGTGTTGTGATGGCTACTTTAAGAGATTAGTTTTGTTTTATTTTATTGACAAGTATTTTCCACTAAATAACATAAGGAAACATAACCTAAAATTGTGTACTTGAAAACTCTGTTTTTCACAATTTCCTTATTGTTCTTTATAGTTTGCATGAGTAAATTGGTTATCAATTTTGTTGTGTTAAATCTAACAAGATAAAATTGATTTCTGCATTTAAGTACATTAGTTTAATGAATTTAGGAATGACTGTTTGAAATAAATTTTGTGTATGTTCCATTATGTTAACAATTTGTTGTGATTCTTGAGAGAGATAAAGATACAGGGCTTAGGCATTTATTAAAGCTTTTGTTTCTGGAGATTTCATGATGAATTATTGTTCCCTTATAATGAAGAACTGATGTAGTTACAAACTGAGGCTCTCTCACTTATTGATGCTTGCTCTTTGTTAAGTGAGAAATATTTTAAGATATTTTATTAATGAAGTTATGATTAATAGTTTTTTTCTAATATGTTAATGTTTTATTGCATTAATGATTGAGAGAATTATTCACTTTCTTGGTCTGCTTCAAGGAATAACCAGTAGCCAAACTTGACCTCAAGCTTGATGCTCCTTTTTCTAGGCTAGAATACACATCATCCATTTAAATGATCGTAAATGAATTACAGTTTGTATCTTGCCAGAACTTTAGAAAAAAATGTTGCCACCTATTCCCCTTAAAAAATAAGTTAGCAATAACCTCATGTGCATGGAAAAGTTGGACAATGATTAAAGAAGACCCTAGAAGAAATGATGCATTTGAGCTACGGAGCTGGAGAAGAATATTGAAAGTACCATAGACTACCAGAAGAAGAAAATCGTCTGTGTTGAAAAAAGTATAATCAAAATGCTCCTGAGGACAAGGATGGCAAAACTTCATCTCTTATACTTAGGACATATTATTAGTAGGTACCAGTCCCTGGAGGAAAAGAGGAAGACCCCTGATGAGATGGATTGATACAGTGGCAGTTTCAAAGGACTCAAACATAACAACAATCATCAGATGGTACAGGACACAGTGGGCAGTGTTTCATTCTGTTCTTCTTCGGGTCTCAATGAGTTGGAATCAACCTGACCACAACTAATAACAACATTTTGGAAAATTCTAATAAGAAAAAGGGCAAGAGACTGGGACTAATAGATAACTATTTGTGTACTCTATTCAGTGGAACTATGGAGAAAATTGAAGCCAATGGAGACAGGTGAAGTGGCTCTTTTCTCTGCTGAGAACATCTGAGACAGAATCACCCACAAAAAATAGATACGTTACTTCAGTCTTAAAAGATGTAATTTTAAAGTTGGGAAATGTAAGTGGGAGTGATAATATGATAAAAGTCCCTGGAGTAAAATGACAATATATAACATCTACAAGATTGTGTGGATAATATGATGACAAGATGGAAGAAGTTGGAGAGAACAGCATTAGGATAGACTGGGTTAATAATAATCCCATTTATCAGAAAAGAATAAAGCCAAAAGAACTTTTTGGGATAATGGAGTTATTTTAGATATGTTTTATCTACTATTGCTATGACCTACCATAGGGAAATATCTAGTCATTTAATGGGAAAAGTTTAGAAAGGAAAATTAAAATGGACAGAAAATTTTTCAGTATCTAGTACCATATTTTAAGGAGTGCTGGTATGGCACTGTGGGTTAATGTACTGGCCTTCAAAGTTAGTTTATATCATAAGGTCAGTGGTTCAAGCTCACCAGCTGCTTCTTGGAAATCCTATACAGGGTTGCTATGGGTCAGAACTGACTAGACTGCACTTAACAACAGCAACAACAACAAGTGTAGCCTATTTTAAGATAAGGAAGGACCGCCTATATCACTGTTCTGCATCATCTTGTTCTCTCCTATGGGAGAAAGAGACTAGTCAAGGTTAATCGTTCCTCTAGATTACAATAACCTTGGATAAGCAATGAATATTGAGTCTGCTTTAAACAAACAAACAAATACATCTATGCATTTGTTTTCCACAGTTTGTATGTAATTTCAATATTAGGATTTTTTTTTTAACTTTAATCTAATAACTGTTGGGGCATACACATATCTCAAGTTTACATATGTAGAATTATGTAGTTGTTGTTAAGTACCATTGAGTTGTTTCTGATTCATAGTGAACATATATTGAGTTTCTGAGGCTGTAAATCTTTACTGGGGCAGAATACTTCATCTTTCTCTGCATAGCAGTTGGTGGGATCAAATTGCCAATCTTGTGGTTCAGAGTCCAGTGTTTATGCTACAGAGCCATTGAGCATCCTTGTAGGATTTTAGAAGACTTCTAAATTCCCATATTGCTCTAGCAGCATAAAATATTAAGGATTTGAAAACCTTTTTTTTTTTTTTATAGAAAACCTGAGGAAAATTGGGATAATACTGTGAGCAATATTAAATTATAATAATGTTGTAACCTTAAGTTGCTTGAAAAGTTATACAATGAAATGTGAAGTGAAATTTAATCATTGGAGAAGAGTGCCTAACAATGTCAAAAGCTTCAAAAGAATTTTCTTGATAAGACTGCCACGAAAAAGAAAATCAACATATTTTAATAATTCTTGTTCATGTCTATTTCTCTAAATCAAAGAGAATATAATTTCTGTATTTTTAACAAAACTTTTTTTTTCTAGTATAATTTTATACTCATCTACCTAGTTATTTAAAATTATCAAATCTCTGCTTATGTAGTGAACAAAATATTTAAATAGTTATAAGCTTGACTACAATATTCCAACACATTATATTGATGTTTTCACTATGGATCAGATTGTGTCCATTCAAAATAAATAATGACAATTTTAAATAATGAGTTAGTATTATGGTACATAAATCCTCATTTATGTATGAATGAGAAAATATATACCATATTAACTATGAGCTCATTATTAAGGTCACTGCAGACATGTAAGTATAGGCATAGTTCTTAATTTACTATTTGTATGTATGTTTATATAAACAGGTCACATTATGCTATGCTTGGTAAATATTTAAAACACAGCTTTATTCCAAAAGCTTCCTTATTTTTCATTTTAAATAAAATCAACAGCATACTACAAAACAACACTCTAAAGAATATTTAACCTACAGGAACTTGGAAAAATGTGTGTTTTGTTTTTTGTTTTTTTAATCTCTTGGCAGACAAGAAACCGAATTCATTGCTGGCTGTCCTATTATACACAATGATAAACAATTCAATTTGCCGGTATTGGTACTGTGTGAAAGCTACTTACTTCAGGTATAAATTCTCAATTGCTTAATAACAATTTGTTTCACTACACCTATTCAGAGTTAACATATGCCATGACAGATAGGAGAGAAGACAAGTAGAATCTAGCAGTTGATTTTCAACAATTGCAGTGCTCAAGGGAGAAAAATAAAATAGAAAAGAAAATGTGGGAAATGCCAGGAATGTAAAAATGGGCTTTAAAAAGGTTTCCACTCGTCTGCATATGAAATCATTCCTTTTCCAAAACCCTAATATTTATACATGATGATATATTTCTTTTCTCTATTCTCACTTCATAACATTTCTCATTTGCCACCAATATCCCACATCAACCACCAATTTCCTGCTTCTCTTTACCTGGGTAATGTATCCTAGGAACCATTTATTGCTTTCCATTTTACCATGTGATTCAAATAATCCCCATGAGGTTCCAGTGATACCCATGAGGTTCAAGTGATTCTCATTATTTCTGGAAGGCACTACTAATTTTCATACCTCAAGTGATTGAAGTTTCTGGAACATACAGTCTATGAGAAATTACTTCTAACAAGTTAATTTCGTAGAAACGTATTCTCCACTAAAAAAGCAACTCTTTAAGCAGTAAAGAATCTTGTTGTTTTTAAGTGCCATCGAGTCTGTTCCAACTCATGATGACCCTATATAGGGTTTCCAAGAAGCAGCCAGTGAGTTTGAACTGCTGACCTTGTGGTTCAAACCGACCTTGAGGTAAAGTGCTTATAGTACAGTGCCAGCACTATACCAGGTATATTTAAAAGGAAAACAACAACAACAACAAAAAAAAAAAAAAAAAAAAAAAAAAAAAAAAAAAAACAACAACAAACAAACAGGACTTGATTATAATACATGATAGGTACAATAGCAAATATATTACCCTGGAATCATTCTGGAGGTTTTTATCATACAGTCTTATTTGCCTCTTTTGGTTTGCAATATTGATTGAGTACTCTTTATTTCTCATTCAAAAATTCTATGACTTTCTTATGCAATTTAGTTATCCAGAACTAAATAATTAAATGGTAGAAGTAGTTTCAACCTAGCAACTTCTAGATTTGTCATGTGAATTTTGCACATGCTTTGCATTGCAATTAAACAAAAGTCAATATATCCCAATATAGATGGCATTGCATCTATCTTCTCTGCTTCAGAACAGACTTTCAGTAAGGGCAAGGTGTTTTTTTTTTTTGTTACAGTAAGTTAATAAGTGTGTGTTTATTTTATTGAGGGTTTAATAAGTCAGAATACAAAACTAAATATGATGGATGCTACAATGGAAATAATAGAACATTGCTAACAGGAGAAATAGATAAAGTAATAAGAATGATAAAGATGTAAATAACTAGTGATACCTATGAATTACTTATAAAAATAATAAAAATTTCTAGAAGGATATGTTTAAAGCAGGATTTCTAAATCAGGTGAACTGACAGAGACAATTTGATGATAAACATGAGTTAAATAAGTAATAATATTAGAGATTCAAATAAAAATATTTAATATGAAAAGCCAAGATGAGTTTTTTAAAGAGATGTGGTATTGTAAATTAAGTTTCTTTTACCACAGTCTGGTATCACTAGATGACTAGGTGGGACCATGCAAATAAAGTAAACAGGGATTTAACATGGTAATTGGTTACTTTTATCATCCTGGGTCCTGGTGTGGCACTGTGGGTTAATGTGCTAAACTGCAAGGTTGGCAGTTCAAACTCACCAGCTGCTCCTCAGAAACCCTATACAGGGTCTGTGTGAATCAGAACAGACATAACAACAACAACAAGGTTTAAAATGCCTCCACTCGTCTGGCAGTTTGTATACTGCGGTGGCTTGTAGGTTGCTAGGAATATGGAAGCTATGCCACAGGTACTGTAAATACCAGCTTGGTCACCCATTGTGGACAGGTTTCACCTGAACTTCCGCAAGAAACACTAGGAAGGAGAGACAGACTAATTTAAAACCTTATGAATAGCAGTAGAACACTGTCAGATAGTACCAGAATATTGAATATTGAAACTTGATGAAGAGCACCAGAATATTGTCAGATATAGTGTCGTATGCTGAGAACCTCAGGTTAGAAGGCACTCAAAACAGAACTAGATAAGAGGTGCCTCCTCAAATTAGACTTGACTGTGATAATGTGAATGGAGTAAAGTCCTGGGAACCTTGATTTGCTGATGGCACACAACTCAAAATGAAGAGAAAGAGCTGTAAATATCCATTAATAATCAGAATATGGAATGTACACAGTATGAATTTAGGAAAATTGGAAATTGTCAAAAATGAAATGGAACACATTAAAATCAATATCCTATGCATTAGTGAGGTGAAATAGATGGATGTTGGCCATTTGGAATCTGACAATCACATGGATTAATGTGCCAGGAATTACATGTCTGAAGAGGAATGGAGTCACATTCATCATTAAAAGAACATATCAAGGTCTGTCTTGAAGTACAACACTGTGTGTAATAGGATAATATCTGTATGCCTACAGGGAATGCCACTATTATCAAATTTATGCACTGACCACTAAAGCCAATGATGATGAGATTGAAGAATACTATCAACTTCTTCATTCTGAAATTGATCAATCATGCAATCCAGATATATTGATAATTAATGCTGATTCGAATGCAATGGTTGGAAACAAAAAGGATTAGTCATGGAAAAATCTGGTCTTGGTGAAAGAAATGATGCTGAAGATCACTGATAGAATTTTTGATAGAATTTTGCAAGACCAATGTTTTTTGTTTGCAAATACCTTTTTAAACAACATAAATTAACACTGTACACATGGATTTCAGCAGATGGAATCCACAGAAATCAAGTTCACAACATCTGTGAAAAGAGAAGGTGGAAAAGCTCCATGTCATCAGCCAAAACAATAACAGAGGCAGTCTGAGGAACAGACCATCCATTGCTCATGTACAAGTTCAAACTGAAGATGAAGAAAATTAAAACATGTCTGTTGTTGTTGTTAAGTGTCATCGAGTTGGTTCCGACCCATAGCGACCCTGTACAGGGTTTCCGAGGGTGTAAATCTTTACGGTAGTAGAAAGCCTCATCTTTCTCCCGTGGAGTGGCTGGTAGTTTCGAACCGCTGACCTTAAGGTTCGCAGCCCAATTCGTAACCACTACGCTACCAGAGCTCCAAAACATGTCTACAGGAGCTAAAATAAGACCTTGAACATATCCTACTCAAATTTAGAAGCATCTAAGACCACAATTGATGCATTATATATTACAGACTGAAGACCAGATGAGTTGTGGAATGGACATCAAGAATATCAAATGTGAAGAAAGAAAAATGTCTTTAAGACAATAAAGAAGGAGAAGACTCAAATGTGTGTCAGAAGAAACTCTGAAACTTGCTCTCCACTGTAGAGATGCTAAAGCAAATAGAAGAAATGAGGATGTAGAGGAGCTGAACAGAATAATTTAAAGGGCAGCTCAAGAAGACAAAGTCAAATATTATAATAGAAAGTGCAAAGATTTCGAATCAGAAAACCAAATGGGAAGAACACACCAAGTTTTCCTCAAGCTGAGGGAACTGAAGAAAAATTTCAACCTTCGACTTATAATGTTGATGGATTCTATGGGCAAAGTATTGAATGATGCAGAAAGCATCAAAAGAAGATGGAAGGAATACAGAGTCACTGTACCAAACAGAAATGGTAGATGTTCAACCATTTCAAGAGGTAGCATATGATTTAGAGCCACTGATACTGAAGGAAGAAGTAAAAGTGCATTGAAGGCATTGGCTAAGAACAATGTTCTATGAATTGATGGAATACAAATTGAAACCTTAAAATAAAATGATGCAGCACTGGAGACACTCATCTATGCCAGTCTGTTTGCTGAGCAAGTAATTGGAGATGATAGATTATATGAAAAATAAAACAAAACAAAACAAAAAAAACCCCGCTGGCATTAGTATTGGATGATGACTCATTAATAACCTGTGATATGCAAATGATACAATCTTGCTTACTGAAAACTTAGAGAACTGCAAATACTTGCTGATGCAGATCAAACTCCCCAGTCTTTGGTATGGCTTGCCACTCAGTGTAAAGAAAACAAAAATCCTCTAAAATGGACGTATGAACAACAACCATATAAATGAAGAAAAGAAAGTTGTCAAAGACTTTGTTTTGCTTGGATCAACAATAAACACTCATGGAAGCAGCAATTAAGAAATCAAACGATGTATTGCATTAGGTAAATCTGCTGTACAAACCTATTTAAAGTGCTGAAGCTCAAAGATGTCAGTTTAGTGAGTAAATTGTGCCTGTCCCAGGACCTGGCATTTTCAATAACTTCATATGAATGTGGAAGTTAGAGAGTAAATAAGGAAGACTGTAGAAGAATTGATGCATTAGAGTTATGGTGTTGGAGGGGAATATTAAAATTTGGAGGAGAATATTATAAGTGGACTGCCAAAAGAACAAACCAATCTCTGGTGAAAATAGAGCCATAATGTTCCTTAGAAGCCAGTATTGTCAGACTTTATCTCTCATACCTCAGGCATATTATGAGGAGGTGCCAGTCCCTGAAGAAGGTACCATGGAGCATAGAAGAAAAAGAGGAAGACCCCCAACAAGATGGATTGGCACTGTGGCTGCAGCAATGTACTCAAATGTAGCAATGATTATGAGGATTGTGCAGGAACGGCCACTGTTTCATGCTGTTGTTCATAGGGTTGCTATGAGTTGGCACCTAACAGCAAACAGTAACAGGTTTATAATGATCCAGCTCAGAAGCAGACACAGTGGATTCCAGCATCATCAAAAAGAAGACCACTAGTGGAGTGTGAGATCCCTGCCTTGAAAGGAGTTGGCAGCAGAGTGTCAAGGCTAAGGAGTGATAAAGCAGTAGACTTTCTGATCCATGGAGTCAACATGAATGCCTTTGCACAAAAGGCTGACTTGTGTAATGTGTCCTTTGGTTACTACCAACATCTCTGAAAGAGATTTTTAACAGTTTCCCAAGCAGAATAGAGTCCAAGTTTCCATATGCTTGAGAGGTCAAAGATAAGAGTGAGACCAAGAACAAGGTTCGCTTGCAGGACAGCTAATAAAAGGCATTCCTGAAGAGAGAACTGCTTTATTCTAAGTTGTTTCTTATCCTGCGTTGTACCCAGTTCACTTGCATGCTATACTCCACAATTGTGAGTATTGTCTATGAGTTCTGTGTAGCCACTGCAACAGATTATCAAACCTAGCAAGACTTAGAATGGTTCATGTCAGGATAGGGTCAAGAAGGTTAATGATGGGAGGCCTGTCTGACCTCTGCGGCATAGGAATCAACTTTTGGGTGATTTTGAAATTGATTCAGCTTCTGCCTAGCAAAGCCAGAGGTCTTGCATGGGTCCCCTACTCTTTTTACAGTAGGAAATCTATTAGGCAAAAATCTAAGCCCTATAGTATAAGTTTGTATATTATTTTACAAAATAGACTTATTTTTATCAATTTTGTATTTGTACGATAATATAATGCTACAAAAGGATTACTTGGTAATATTAAATAACAATAATATGAAGAAAAAAGGCAGTTGAATTAAATGAAACAATTTCATTATCTGTATTAATTATTTTAAACTACTTCAATTTATGTATACACAAATTAAATATTTCAATACATATTTAATTTAATTTAATGTTTAGGATTTTGAAGACAGCTAGAATACTTGGGGTATATTGTTCTGTAAGTTATGTTTTATTTACTTTTCTTTATAGAATGCAAGTATTGAGGTAGTTAAAATAGAAATAGACTATAAATTGGCCATAGATACGATCTCATTTTGCACTTTTCTCTTTATGGTTTACATGAATTAATTTTATTATTTTATCACAAATAAAATAAATTAGAATTCAGTAGAAAGTAGATTAGAGACAATTGAGAAGGAAAGACTTCTGTAGCTCTTGAAAAATAGATTTACCTGATTCCTTTGACAAAGTTTTATCAATAGAAATGAAATTTTAATTTGTGTTAATCTGAGAACATGTGAATAAATTTCAATCTGAGAACAGTGAATATGTGGCTAAATTTACATAACATAGTTAATGGGGGTGATAGTGTGTGTATATACCACCAGACAATTTGATTTTATGTGATTCTTATTTTAAAATATACTCACCAAGACTATATTGTACATTGGCTACCCAAAATGAGGGGTTACAAACGAAAGAAGTGACTGGCTTACAAGCTTTCAAGAGGGAGCCTAGATCCAGAGGGCACAGAGGAAGGTAGAATTTCCACTATGTAGTATCCAATCTGTCTGGGTAGAGCTGATGAAAGGTGATGGGGATAGGTCTCTTGTGGTACAACAGCGAATAATTGTTATCAGGATTGACTGTGAGGTTTGGAAATGTAAATGTAGACGTTTTGTAGCAAAAGGATGAGAGTGATTGACTTTGAAGTCAAGGAATGGAGGGCTCTGGGACCATCAAGGGAGAAGAGCAGAGTGTGGGACCCTACCAGTGAGAAACAGTGACACCAGAGATGGAGGCAGAGATGGTGATGTAGAGAGATGGAGTAGCTTGGGACTCTAGATCCAGAGAGCGAGAGCAGCTGTGTGCTGATGACCCAGGGGTAGGCTTGCAGGGTATATCCTTTGGTTGGTTGATGATGCATGGATGGGATTGCAACCATAGCAATGAAACAGTATAGGATAGGATGAATGTAAAGCTAATGTTCTCCCATGTAAACGATCACATAATTCACAATAAAACATTTTTTAAAAAAAAAGACTGTATTGTAATCCAATGGTTAATCTCATATACAAGTAATACTTGTTAGGAAAAAATATGATGAAAGAAAATCCAATCATGGCACTATAGGGTAAGCATAGGACTGCAGCGTCGATTTGAATTACAAGGCCAGCATTCAAACTCACCAGCCACTCCTTGAAAATCCTCTACTGGTTCATTATGAGTCAGAATCAACTTGACAACACTTAACAACAACAGCAACAGATATATAATAAAGGAGCTCTGGTAGCACAGTGAGTTACAAATTGGCCTGGTAGCCATAAGATTAGCAGTTCAAATCTATGAGCTGACCCACAGGAAAAAGATGAGACTTTCTGTTCCTTCCCAAACCCTATACGCTGTAAATTGGAACTGAGTGGATGGCACACAACCACCGGCACCACTCAATGCGTTTGAATTCGGGCATTGAAGAAGAGTAGTGAAAGTACCATTGACTGTCAGAATGAAAAACCAAACCTGTCTTGGAAGAAGTACAGCCAGAAAAGAGGCTGGTGAGAATTCAACACTTGTATTTTGGGCATGTTGTTAGGAGGGGCCAGTCCGTGGAGAAAGACATCATGCTTGGTAAAGTGTGTTAGTGGTGGTGTGCCGTCGAGTTGGTTCTGACTCATAGCGACTCTGTATAGGGTTTCCGAGGCTGTAAATCTTTATGGTAACAAAAAGCCTCATCTTTCTCCCTCGGAACAGCTGGTAGTTTCTAACTCTTGACCTTAAGGTCAGCAGCCCCACTTGTAACCACTATGCTACCAGAGCTCCTTTGGTAAAGTGTAGAGTGAATGAAAAAGAGGAACACCTCCCTTGAGATGGTTTTACATATGGCTACAGCAATGAGCTGAGGCAAAACAACAATTATGAGTATAGTGTGGGCCTGGGCAGTAATTTTTTTCTGTTGTGTATTTGGTTGCCCTGAGTCAGAAATGATTGGACAGCATCTAACAGCAATTGCGGAGTCCTGGTGTAGCACTGTGAGCTAATATGCTGGATTGTAACGTCGTTTGAGCTACAAGGTCGGTGGTTCAAGCTCACCAGAAGCTCCTTGGAAACCTTATACAGGGTCGCTATGGGTCAGAAACGACTCTACAGCACTTAACAACAACAAAACCAACAGCAAATATGTATTGTATCAAAACAATTATACTGGTTCAAGTAAACTGAAGAGCTATTTTGTCATCGATTGTTACTATCTATATATTTCATTCTAAAAGCAATATTTTATGTTTCATAACAAAATGTTCAAAATATTTATGGAGCACTTGTCTATAATATCATTGCCCTAAATGATTTCCCTAAGCTTTCAGTGACACATTGCAATATAATAGTGTAAAGACAACAAGTAAATTATACTTCTATGGTGTAAAACTAAATTTAAAACTATATAATAAAATCCAAAAACTCTTAATGAAACAGTTGCCCTGGCTTACAAGTAAATAGTTTTATAATCTAGATTAAAATGTCTGGAATGTTGGGGAAACAGAAACATATTTTCATGTTGAATCATCTTCATTCTGGCAATCTAAAGTGTCAAGGAAATTCTCCTAGAATCTGAATTTCCTACTGAACACTTTGGGGTCTATTCTATTATCCAAAAGCACATTCACCATTGTTTTTAATGCAGACCTTTCTCTACTGCAGGTGACTAAACTGCTGTAGCAAACTTTAGATTTTTAAAAGCATTTTTTTCCACCTCTTAGTTTAGAAGTTGCTCTAGACACTGCCTTAAATCACTTACACATATCTACCAAGTGCTTTGTAGAAACACATTTGATTTGATTTTTACCCTAATGACATTTGTACTTTATTTCTGGTTTTAAAAATGAGAATTAAGAAATTGTCAACCCTACTTCAATAACATATACTTCTTTTTCTTTATATAGCATATATAACTTAACGATGTATAAGTCCGTTGGCACTTTTATCATATTCTAAAAGTCATCTTACAAAGATCTACAAGTACATTAGATTTAGATTATCTGTCGTACAATTTACAGCAGGCAGCAGTTTAGTCATCTTTCTTTTTTACAACTAAATAACATGCATAACCATTTTAGAAACATACTGCCTTTGTTTTCTTATTGCTTTCATAACCTCTACTAACTGTTCATTTGCCATTTTTCAAGAAAAATTGCTAAGATTTTCCCGGATGCTTTTCTATTTTCAACCAAAGTTTGGTCCCAAAGCCAAACTTTCCTTGTCATTTTCACTAACATCCCTTGAGCAAAGCAGGTGGCAAAGCTAGAAATAGAGTCTGAATGAAAGACCAAATTTTTATACAGGCGGCTTATAGATACAGAAAGAACAATAATTTGTAGTCATTTTTTCAATCTATCAAGACATGAACAGATACTAAAATGATCTCTACTGTTTTTCTCTTGTCTAATGGCAGTTTGTTCTTTCATAAATGTGACTATAATTAGTTCCATTGTGTCTCAAATAATAATAATAATATATTAATTTTTATGTTTCATACTTCTTTATTTGTTATCATTATGCATTTGAAAATGACTACCTGGACTATTTAGAGAATATGTGAGAAATCCTAAGCAACTCATAGTGACCCTTTTATAGGGATTCGTGAAAAATTCCTAAATGTTAAAATGATTGCAGATAATTTGCTTATCTGCCATAAGCAACCCTTTTCACAGAATCACCAATTTAATAAACACACCGGTATAAATATCAGAAGAAATGTTAAAATTTCTAACATAAAATTTCAAATAGAGTTATTACTTTTTAATCATTAAGCTAAAAAAGCAAATGAAAAGTAGTTTACTGAAATTATTCTATTATAAACATTTTAATTAAAAAATAACTATTTCAAAAGACTATTCAAAATACTTTTTATGGTAGTTGAAAAATATCAATAATCTAATAACATTACTTGGAGTCATATAGTCAATCAACATCTGTTTATTTATTAATCAATATCATTTCAGTATCATTATATAAACTTTAGGCAAATTGTTTCTATTACTAAAATATTTATCAGTGCACATTCAGAATGGTTAAAAGAAGCCACTGTAAATATAATCTTAGATTTTTATACAAGTTTCCCTGAAAATGATAGTAACAAATGGCCACATTAAAAAAAAGGAAATTTGCTTAGGATTTCTCACATATTCTCTAAATAGTCCAGGTAGTCATTTTCAAATGTATAATGATAAAGAATAAAGCAGAAGTATGAAAGATAAAAATTAATACATTATTATTGTTTTTGTAATTGGAGACACAATGAAACTAATTATAGTCACATTTATGAAAGAACAAGCTGCCCATAGAACAAGAGAAAAATGGTAGAGATCATTTTAGTATCTGCTCATGTCTTGATAGATTGAAAAAATGCAAAAGACTTCTTTAAAATCTTGAAGAGCAAAGATGTCAGTTTGAGGACTACGGTGAGCCTGGCTCAAGCTGTGATATTTTCAATAACCTCATTTTGTTGTTGTTGTTAATTGCCATTGAGTCGGTTCCAACCCATTGTGATGCTGTATAGGGTTTCTGAGGAGCGGCTGGTTGAACCACAGATCTTATAGTTCAGATGGCTTTGCAATCTGGTGCATTAACCCACAGCACCTCACCAGGACTCCAATCACCTCATATGCATGTGAAAGTTGTGCAGTGAATAAGGAAGACCATAGAAGAATTGATGCATTTGAGTTGTGATATTGTAGGAGACTTTTGAAAGTATCATTAACCACCACAGAAACAAACAAACAAATCTGTATTGGAAGAAGTACAGCCAGAATGCTCCTTAGAAATTAATATGGCCAGAATTTGTCTCTCATACATTGGACATAACATCAGGAGATACCAGTACCTAGAGAATGACATCATGCTTGATAAAGTGGAAGATCAGCAAAGAGGAAGAACCCCAGGGAAGTGGATTGACACAGTGACAATGTAGCAATGATTTTGAGGTTGGTGCAGGATTAGACAGCATTTCATTATGTTGTACATAGGATTGGCACTGAACTTAACAACAACTACAACATGTAAGAAAAGAGAATAATCAATCTATATTAGCTATAATGATTAAGTAACTTAGATTCATTTGGATTATTTTTCAAATATAATTACAATATCACCACATGTGTATTACAAAATTCTAAGGAAATTTATACAGAAAATGAATGGCATGCCAAACAAAACCTTGGGTCGCTTAAAAGCTCATATGAAGACCTGCAGTGTGAGAGTGTGTCTGTGTGTGCATGGGAGCACATACCTCTTTGCGATGTTAATATAAAGAACTATTGTTGAAGCTTTTAACTTTGAAGAAGCTTGGATGCAACTGGTTCATATCAAGAATATATTTGAAGCATTGGACATTAATACAAAAGATGAAACAAATTGTGGGATGATATCAAGAGCATTATACATAGAGAAAGAAGGAAATTATTAAGATGATGGTGAAAAAGAGGAAGATGTGAGCAGTAGTCACTACCACTCTGAAATTAGAACTAGATGCTGCCTGACTGTGGGAGAAGATGTGGAACAAAACTCAAAGTTATTGAGAAAAAAATAAAAAATGACTTGGCTCATTGGTCAGGAAGAGACTGGAGAGACCATTTCTTGACTTCAGGTCTGGAAAGGAACTCACCCTTGTGGCCCAGTATTAGCCAAGAAGGAGATAGTGTTGTCTGGACCAAAACACTAGTAAAGTACGCTCCCCAGGGAATGGTCAGTAATTTAAGACCAAAAGAGCAGCATTTACCTGAGGACAAAGTTGAGAAGGGAGTTGAGAAGGAGAGTGTTATGGAAAAAGGAACCACAGGAAGGAAGCCAGATAACTGTGGTTGCATGGATGGGATTGGAATCATTGAGATGAAGCAAAGTGTAGGATTTGTTGAATGTATAGTCAAATGTCTTTTCTGTAAGCCTTCATTCAATTGATGATAAAAGTTTATTTTTTTTAAATTAAAGACTAATAATAATAATACTAATAACTTTGTTTTAACCTCACGTGCTGTCAGGCTATTTTTCTATAACTTTCATTCCCAAGAACATTTTTCTGCCTCCTGACTGCCCATATGTTGATTTTCAAAGCAATATATTCTTACTTATACTCCTAGCCTTCCACAGAGGGCTTGCTCAGAGGCCATTTATGACTTTTATGTTGTTAAAGCCAATCATGTTTTGTGCAGAATTTTACACTTTTGACCATTCTTCTGCCCTTATAACACTCATGGCTCAGGATTCTTCCTAACACTGACCTGGTTTTCTAGTACATTTCTTGGTGTGTTTAGTTAACTATCGTTCTTTGTTCTCCTTAACTCACAGTGCACTTTGAGCTCAACTCTCTGCCCTCTAGACCTGACATGCCATATATAATCTCTCAGCAACATTATTCTTTCACATAGCTCAGAATTCCAATGATTTATTCCAATGAGTTTTAAAGCATTCACAATATGGATTAACAAACAGAATAAGGATTGCAAACAGTTCAACAAGGAGAAAAATTAATAGAATATGAAAAACATGGTAAGAATAAGGAAATATGCAAATTTCTATAAGATTTGATGTTCATAAGAGATAAGAGCTAGAGTTATGGCTTTTGTCTATCAGGGCATAGACTTGAATCAGAATTATCTTTGGTAATAGATCAACATTGTGCACTTCAATATTTTGAAGGAAATATGAAAATATTAAACATAGAGTAGATTGAATCACTGATGGAACAAAAGAATTGTGTAGAGCACAGGTGGACAGAAAGAACTTAGGTGGAAAAATAGAAGGCATATTTTCCTCAAATATAGGCCAAACAGAGTCATCAATATCATCAAGTTGATTCCTACCCATAGCCACAGTCAAATTGTTCCATTTGACTTTCAGAGACAGTAGATCTTCACAGTAGCAGATTGTCTTGTCTTTCCTCCATAGAGTGACTGGGGCTTTGAAACACCAAACTTTGGGTTAGCAGTCCAGCGTTTAACCCACTGCCCCACCAGACTCCTTTTCTCAGAAATAGAATTGATTCAATAGGGATGTGTGTTTATGTAGTGGTGGTGGTTATGTGCCATGGAGTCAGTCCCAACTCATAGAGACCCTGTACGAGGTGTCTGAGGCTGTAAATCTTTACTGGAGCAGAAAGCCTCATCTTTTCCCCGCAGAATAGCTGAGTTTCAAACTGCTGATCCTGAGTTTAGCAGCCCAATTTGTAACCACTACCAGAGCTCCTGGTATGTTTACATATCAAGGACTAGGCAAGACTTTCTCATCCTCCCAATTATGTTGTTGTTAGGTGCCCTCAAGTCAATACTTACTCATAGTGACCCTATGCACAACAGAACGAAACACGGCCTACTCCTGGGCCAACCTCACAATCATTGCTATGCTTGAGCCCACTGATGCTGCCACTGTGCCAAGGGTCTTCCCTGTGCCATCTTGCTAAGGGTCTTCCTTTTTTCTTCCAACCCTCCACTTTACCAAACATGATATCCTTCTCAAGTGACTAGTCCCTCCTGACAATATGTCCGAAGTATGAAAGATGAAGTCTGGCCATCCTGGCTTCCAAGGAGCATTCTGGCTGTACTTCTTCTAACACAGATCTATTTGTTCTTGGTACTTTATTTATTTTTTCATGGTACTTTCAATATTCTCCTCATACATTATAACTCAAACACATCAATTCTTCTACAGTCTTCCTTATTCACTCTCCAACTTTCGTATGCATATGAGGTTATTGAAAATACCATGGTTTGGGTTAGGTACACCTTAGTCCTCAAACTGATATCATTGCTCTTCAACACTTTTAAAGGGGTCTTGTGCAGTACATTTGCCCAAAGCAATACATTGTTTGATTTATTGGCTGCTGTTTCCATGAGTGTTGATGGTTGATACAAGCAAAATGAAGTCATTGACAACTTTAATATTTTCTCCATTTAAATGAATGTTATTTAGTGGTCCAGTGGTGATGATTATTATTTTCTTTATATTGAAGTACAACCCATACCCAATGCTGTCATCTTTGACCTTCATCAATAAATATTTTAAGTCCTCTTGGCTTTCAGCAAGCAAGGTTGTGTCATCTGATATTACAAGCTGTTAATAAGCCTTCCTCTAATAATATTGCCATGTTCTTCATATAATCCAGATTCTAGGATTTTTTTTTGTCCAGAATACAGATTGAATAAGTATGGTAAAATAATACAACTCAGGCACACACCTTTCTTAATTTTAAATCATTCAGTGTTCCCTTGTTCTGTTCAAACAACTGCCTCTTAGTCTATGTACAGGTTCCTCTTGAGCACAATTAAGTTTTTCCAAATACTCATACTTTGCAATGTTATCCATAGGTTGTCATGATCCACACAATCGAAAGCCTTTGGCATAGTCAACAAAGCACAAGTAAATATCTTTCTGGTATTTTCTGCTTTCAGCCAAGATCCATCTGACATCAGCAATGATATCCCTCATTCCATATCCTCTTCTGAAATCAGCTTGAACCTCTAGAAGTTCTCTATCAATGTATGGTTGCAGCTATTACTGTATTAAATTTAGTAAAACTTTACTTACATGGGATATCAATGATATTGTCCGATGATTTCTGCATTCTGTTGGGTCATCTCTCTTTGGATTGGGCACAAATACAGATTGTTTACAGTCAGTTGGCCAGGTAGTTGTCTTCCAACTTTCTTGGCACAGATGAGTGAGTGCCTCGAGTGCCGCATCACTTTCTTGAAAGATTTTAAATTGTATTCAATGTATTCCCGGTGCCTTGTTCTTTGTCAATGCACCTTGGACTTCCTCCCCAGGATTATTGGCTTTTGATGATATGTTCCAGATTATGCACATTTAAATATATTTTAAATGATTTAAAAAAAATTTTACCTCTCCAGAGTTTCCTTATCAACAAAGACTATAATAATAAATATATTTACAGCCCTCCTTACAGGATTGTTGTTAATGTTACATAACAAATGTAATACCATCAAATGGTAAATCTATTTATAAATAATTCAAATTACCATTAAATGACTGATTTAAAGAGAGTAGTTTGTAGCTTACATTTTTAAATAGTTTTTTACTCACTGTTTGTATTTTACGTTGTTATATAATTATATATGGAATAACTATTGATGAAGTTAACATACCAAGCATTAATTTCATTTGTAAAACATAATCCAGAATTGTTCTTTTTTGAATATGAAGTGTTGAGAGTGCATAAACCCCTGAAATATTAACACTATAAGAGAAATATATAAAAAAATAAAACAACAACGACAAAAAAACTCACATGTGTTTCTGAATATAACTTTGAATTCTATTGCAATTTCCCTATGCTACTTGGACTCAGATAAGCTAAATAAATGTTTTTATAGTAATATTAAATTAATATGAGTGATCAATATTTCTTTTTAAAATACAGCATTATGTTTGCATCCCTATTGAAATTAGAATGAAGGGCCCTAGCTAATTCTAATGCATAGTAAAGTTTGAAAATCACTGATCAGGGGATTTCTTACATTTTCTTTGAAAGACAATGGGAATCTTACGTTGTCGATGTCTGTATACTCATAGGGCTGAAAGAAGGCACAGTGAAATAAACAGAAAATTGCATTTTCCAATTATGACCTACACATTCAAATGTCACTTGTCACCTGAATCATTTGAGAGCTTTTAGAGAAACAAATCAAGAACATTGAATTTGAGGAAACATTGGTGTACAGGATTAAGTCATTAGCCAATTAATCTAAACAAGGTGTCATCTCAATAGATAGTTTAATGAGGTTTTTTCCCTGAAGTCTTTGTGAAAATTTGCATAAGCCTATCCACTAAAGTTATTATTTTCTCAGGCAGCTTTATATAAGCCAAGGATACCATTTTAAAGAATATTAAAATGAAACTGTCTTGTGTAGATGGTTATAATGTACTAAAGAAAGATATTAGATAAAAAATATGTAAAAATTTTAAAGAATAAGCACACACTATAGGAGCTCTGATAGCGTAGTGGTTACGAATCGGGCTGCGAACCTTAAGGTCAGCTGTTCGAAACTACCAGCCGCTCTGCGGGAGAAAGATGAGGCTTTCTACTCCCGTAAGGATTTACACCCTCGGAAACCCTGTACAGGGTCGCTATGGGTCGGAACCGACTCGACGGCACTTAACAACAACAATAGGAGCTCTGGTAGCATAGTGGTTACGAATCGGGCTGCGAACCTTAAGGTCAGCGGTTCGAAACTACCAGCCGCTCCGCGGGAGAAAGATGAGGCTTTCTACTCCCGTAAAGATTTACACCCTTGGAAACCCTGTACAGGGTCGCTATGGGTCGGTACCGACTCGATGGCACTTAACAACAACAACAACAACATAGTACTACAAGCATAATTCATTGAAATGCATTGCTTGTTTCCTGTTAAAGGGATAATGGTGTTAAAATACAATGATATACAGTAATCATTTCACCTCAGATTGTGTTGACAACAGTATCCTTGTCAAGGTCTGAAATCAAATTCTGATATTTACCAAGAGTATCTGCATAGCTCATGTATTATCACAGCGAAAAGGGTGCAGTTATCTTAGCATTAACAAATCATAGGATTTGAGAAAGTGACTTAAATGAAATTCAGTTCATATTTTATTTAGCTTTTTACACATTATGTAAGAAGACTTGATGGAGCTGTTGGATAAAAACTGAACTGCTAACCACAAAGTTGGCTGTTCAAATCCATCAGCTGCTCTTCAGGAGAAAGATGAGAGTTTCTTCTCCTGTAAAGATTTGCAGCTATGAAAACACAATACAAGATTGCTATGAACCAGAAACCACTTGATGACAGTAGATTTCTTTTTTGGGATCTATTCTGTATTTCTATTTACTCTTTTTGACCCATACATCCACAGATGTCACAATTGGAGGTGTCATCATTCACCTTTTACAGAGGGCCTTGATGCAAAAGATGATGTTCTCTGTATTTTTAGATTTCCTCTTTCCTATAGAGTTGCTCCACCACTTGTCTATCAGTTTGTGTACTGTGGTGGCTTATGTGTTGCTGTGACATTGGAAGCTATGCCACCACACTTCAATTACCAGCAGGGTTGTCCCTGGTGAGCATATTTCAGCTGAGCTTCTAGGCAGACCGACTCTAAAACAGGAGAAGTGAACTACTTCTGAATATTTGTTGTTGTTGCTATTGTTAAGTGTCTTCAAGTGGGTTCAGATGCATAGTAACCCTGTAAAGGGTTTCTGAGGAGAGGCTGATGACCTTGAGGGCAAATCCTTTTTCTATGGCACCAGGACTCTGTATTTAGTCATTGAAAAGCTTATGAATAGCAGTAAACACTGTCAGATAGCATAAAAATATTAAATATTGAAACATTATCATTTGCATCAGAATATTGTAAGATATAGTGCTGGTAGATATGCTGACCAGTTTGGAAAACATAGTGGTTACGAATCAGGCTGCGAACCTTAAGGTCAACAGTTCAAAACTACCAGCTGTTCCGCTGGAGAAAGATGAGGCTTTCTGATCCCGTAAAGATTTACAGCCTCAGAAACTCTGTACAGGGTCGCTATGAGTCAGAAGCGACTCCATGGCACATAACCACCACCACCAAAAAGACAAATGGGGAAGAGCTGTCTCCTAAAGATCAAGTTGACTGTGATGACTCAAATGAAGTAAAAATTTTGTGACCTTCATTTGCTGATGTATTATAACTCAAAATGAGAAGACACAGCTGTAACATTTATGAATAACTGGAACATGAAATGTACAGACTATGAATCAAGAAAAATAGAGGTTATCAGAATTGAAATGGATATCAATATCCTAGGCATTTTTATTAAGTACCATTGAGTGGGTTCCAACTCACAGCAACTGTGTGTAGTGTTTCCAATGAAGGGTTGATGGGTTTGAACCATGGATCTTTCAATGACAAGTCTAGTGGTTATACTACATGACATCCCATGGCTCCATCCTAGGTATAAATGAGTTGAAATGAACTAGTAAATGATAAACTAAAGGGGAATGACATCACACTCATCATCAAAACTAACATTTCAAGAACTAACTTGAAGTATAATGTTGTCTGGGATAGGATCATATCCATAAGCCTACAAGAAATACCAGTTAATTTACACACCAAACACTAAAGCCAGCAATGGTGAAACTGAATAATAATACCAACTTCTTCAGTCTAAAATAGATAATGCAATCAAGATGCATTGCTAAAACATGATTGAAGTGAAAATGGTGGAAACAAAGAGGAAGGAAAATATGGTGTTGGTGATAGAAATGATGCTGGGCTAATAACTTCATTGCAAGTACCTTTTGTAAATAACATAAAAGATGACTATACACATTGATCGCTGAAAGTGAAGAGGACTTGAAATATTTACTTATGAAGATTAAAGAGCACAGCCTTCGATATGGATTGCATCTCAATGTCAAGAAAACA
>NW_006408884.1:2064770-2076536 GCF_000296735.1 Chrysochloris asiatica | reverse complement strand
GTCGCTATGAGTCGGTTCCGACTCGATGGCACCTGACAACAACAACAACAATACACATGGACATCACCATATGAAATACACAGAAATCAAACTGATTACATATGGTAAAAGACAATGGAAAAATCACCTATCATAAACTAAAACAAATCCAGGACAGATTGTGGAACACACCTATGAACACACCTCTGAACATCAAATGCTCATATTCCAGTTCAGACTGATGCTGAAGAAAATGAAAATAAGTCAATGAGAGCCAAAATATGACCTTAAATATATCCCACCTGAATTTAGAGATCATCTCAAGAATAGATTTGATGCACTAAACACTAATGACTGGAGGCCAGAAGAGTTGTAGAATGACATCATGAACACCATATAGAAGAAAGCAATAGGTAAATAATGAAACAAATGAAAAGAGAGAAAAGACCAAAAGTAATGTCAGAAGAACTCTTGTCAGCATAGAGATGTGAAAACAAATGGAAGGAATGAAGAGATAAAAGACCTGAATAAAAAATATTAACGGGCTGCTTGGGATGAAAAGTCTAATATTGTAATGGTATGTGCAAAGAACTGGCGTTAGAAAACCAAATGGAAAGTACATGCTCAGCATTTCTCAAGTTTAAAGAACTGAAGATAAATTAAATCCTCAATTTTAAACATTGAAGGAATTTATGGGGAAAATATTGAATGATGCAGAAAGAATCAGAAGAGTAGAAGGAATATAGATTCAGTGTACCAAAAATAAATGATTGATGTTCAGCTATTTCAAGAGGTAGCATATGGTCAAGAGTCAATGATACTGAAGGAAGAAGTCTAAGGTGCACTAAAGGCTCTAACAAAGAACAAAGCTCTGGGAGTTGATGGAATGCAAATCAAAAATTTTCAACAAATTGATGCAGCAGTGGAGGCAATCATTCATCTATGCCTAGATATTTGAAAGACAACTACCTTGACAACTCATTGGGAGAGATTCATATCTGTGCTCATTCCAAAGAGAAGTGACCCAGTGGAATGTGGATATCAACAAAATTATGAATAGCACATGCAAGTAAAATATTGTTAAAGATAATTCAAAAACAGTTGTAATAGTACATTGACAGAGAACTCCCAGTGATGGAAGCCAAATTCAGGTGGTGATGTGGAAAAAGGGACATTACTGCTAATATCAAATGGATCTTGGTAGAAAACAATGAATACCAGAAAGATAAATACCTTTAGTTTATTGATTTTGCAAAGACTTTTACGGTATGGACCATGACAAGCTATGGATAACATTGTAAAGAATGGGTTCTCCAGAATATGTAATTGTGCCCAGGAGGAACCTGTAGACAGACCTATAGGCAGTCATTTGATTAAAACAAAGGGACACTGAATGGATTAAAACCAGGAAAGTTGAGTGCAAGGTTTCTATTCTTCCTCTGTACTTATTCTGTCTTTATTTTTAGAAAATAATCTGAGAAACTGGATTATATGAAGAAGAACATGACATCAGGACTGGAGGAAGACTCATTAACAATCTGTAATACACAGATGATACAACTCGCTTCCTGAATGTGTTGTTAAGTGCTTTTGAGTCAGTTCTGATTTATAGCCACCCTGGATAGGGTTTCCAAGGAGCAGCTGGTGAGTTTGAGCCACCGACCTTGTGGTTCAAACTGACCTTGAAGTCCAGTGCTTTATCCTACAGTACCACACCAGTGAAGAAGACTTAAAATACTTACTAATAAATATCAAGAAGCATAGCCTTCAGTGTTGCTTGCACATCAATATAAAGAAAAAAACAAAAAAAAACAAAAAAATGTCACCACTGGACCAATAAATGATACAATGATAAATGAAGAAAAGATTGAATTCCTCAAGGACTTCATTTTGCTTGTATCCACTCTCAACACTCATGGAAGCAGTAGTTGAGAAATCAAATGGCATATTGCATTAGGCAAATCTGCTGCACAAGATCTCTTTAAAGTCTTCAAGAGCAATAATGTTAGTTTGAGAACAAAGGTTCACCTGACCTAAGCCATGGTATTTTCCATAGCCACATATGCATGGACAGTTGGACAGTTAATAAGGAAGACCATAGAAAAATTGATTAATTTGATTTATAGTATTGAAGAAGAATATTAAACGTAACATGAACTCTTGGAAGAACCAACATATCTGTAATGGAAGAAGTACAGCTAGGATACTCCTTAGAAGCCGGGATGGGCAGACTTCATCTTTCATATTTCAGACATAGTATCTGTAGGGACTAAGGAGCTCTGGTAGCATTGTTGTTGTTGTTGTTGTCAGGTGCCATCGAGTCGGAACCGACTCATAGCGACTCCATGCACAGCAGAACGAAACAATGTTCGATCCTGGGCCAACCTCACCACCGCTGCCACCCCCGAGTCCATCAATGATGCCACCTGGCCGATCCATCTCGTTGGAGGTCTTCCTCTTTTTCTCTGACCCTCCACCCTACCCAGCATGACATCCTTCTCCAACGATTGTTTCCTCCGGACTACATGTCCAAAGTAGGAGAGACGAAGCTTAGCCATCCTGGCCTCCAAGGAGCACTCTGGCTGCAATTCTTCCAAAACAGATCTATTGGTTCTTTTGGCAGTCCATGGCACCCTCAGTATTCTCCTCCAACACCACAACTCAAAGGCATCAATTCTTCTACGATCCTCTTTATTCACTGTCCAGCTTTCGCATCCATATGAGGCTATTGAAAACACAATGGCCTGGGTCAGGCGCACCCTAGTCCTCAAGCTGACATCTCTGCTCTTCAATACTTTAAAAAGTTCCTGTGCAGCAGATTTGCCCAGTGCAATACGTCGTCTGATCTCTTGACTGCTACTTCCGCGAGTGTTGATAGTTGATCCAAGAAGAATGAAGTCCTTGACAACTTCAATCCTTTCTCCATTGATAAGAATGTTGTTTATTGGTCCAGTGGTGAGGATTTTTGTTTTCTTGACATTGAGATGCAATCCATATCGAAGGCTGTGCTCTTTAATCTGGTAGCATAGTGGCTATGAATCGGGCTGTGAACCACAAGGTCAGCAGTTCGAAACTACCAGCTCTTCCGCGGGAGAAAGATGAGGCTTTCTGCTCCCATACAGGGTCACTATGAATCAGAACTGACTCCACGGCACTTAACAATATCAACAAATCTGTAGGGACTAGTCCCTGGAGGAGGACTTCACGCTCAATAAAGTGGATAGTCAGAGACAAACAAAGACAAACAAAGAGATGGGTTCACACAGGGCTAGGAACAATTGGCTCAAACGTAACAACAAGCATGAGGCTGGCACAGGACCAGGCGGTGTTTCAATCTGTTGTGTAATGTCACCATGAGTCAAAACTGTGTCAATGGCTCATAACAATAGCAACAACATATAGGGTTACTGTGTAGAAGACAGAGTTGGCAGTTGGCTCCTGTAAAGATTTACAGTCTCAGAAGCCCTATGGAAAAGTCCTACAGTTGTTGTTAAGTGTAGTCAATTCTGTTGTGACTCATAATACCCCTGTATATGATTTCTGTGGAGCGGCTGGTGAGTATGAAAAACAGACCTTGGGGTTAGCAGCCTAGTGTTTATTCTACAACACCACACCAGGACTCCACCGTGTCCTATTCTTTTTGTTGTTATTGTTAATAGCCGTGGAGTCTGTTTAAACACATAGTGACCCTGTATAGGATTACTGAGGCTTTAAATCTTTAATGGGAGCAGAAAGCCTCCTCTTACTCCTGAAAAACAGCTAGCGGTGTGGAACAGTGGACCTTGTAGCTCATAGTCCACTGCTTATACTATGGAGTCACCATGCTCTTTACTCTGTACTCTAGGGTCACTCTATGAGAGAATGAACTTAAAGGCAGCAGGTTTTACAGAGTTCTTATACTTTGGAATCAGCTTATTGGCAGGTAGGGATATGCTACATTCACTTTTCTTTGTAACTATGTCCTATTTATTGAATTTCTCTCATACATTTGGCCAACTGAAAAGATAAATCAGTGTGATATAAAGTCTATATAGAAAGCTGTCAGGCAACTCTACCCCTTTCTTCTTTAGGAAGCTGCTGTCTTTCGTCTCAGAACATCTCTCCTCACAGAATTATATTGTGTAAATGTAATATAGAACATCTCATCTGTATTCCAAATTACTGTTTTGTTGAAATCAGATAAACACTTTGGTGTCTTGTTATTTTTTGCTATTCTTAGTGTAAATAAAACCTTAGTTTTACTAGAACTAGTGGGAGAAATTTTAATAGCAGTAATACTAATTTAAATTACAATCATATCCATAAATTTATAACTATTAGATAAGCACTCAACTGCTAACTGCAAAGCTGGTAGTTCGAACACTGTACAGCTCCTCAGAAACCCTGTAAAGGGTCAATATGAGCTGGGACCAACTTGTCAACACAAACACTCTCCCCACCAGCAATCTAAACAATGAGGAGCTTGGTGTCTGTAAAGTAAGCTGAACAAAAGTTTGGAGGCTTTAGCCTATAAGCTAGCCTACCAGCTACTCTATGTGAGAAAAAGTGATGGTTTCTGCTTCTGTAAGGAGATATAACCTTGGAAACCCTATTCAGGTTGCCATGAGTTAGAAGTAACTAATGACGCCTAAAACAGCACTCTAAACAGTGGAATCTTAGTGTGGTGCTATAGGAGAAGTGAGGGACTGTTAACCACAAGGTCAGAGATTCAAACCCATCACATGGTCACCAGAAATGCTAGAAAGGGGTGCAATGAGTTGGAACCAACTTGAAGGCACTTAAAAGCAACAATAAACAATCTAAACAAACTTCATCAGGAAACAATCACATGAATTGACCCAGACCATCTTCCCCAGAACTAGCACATCTCAGTCTCCAAACCTGCAGATGAAGACTATAAATAGTGTGATATTGCACACTTAAACCTACCCTCTTCCATCTAAAAAAACCCAAGTCTTTTTACTCTGTTTTTATGTTTCTTCATATCACTGAGGTGGTATTATCTTTATAAAAGTCATTGATAAGCTTTCAATTATGGCATGCTATTGTTGTGCTGTTAGGTGTCATTGAGCCAGTTCCAGCCCATAACAAGCCCATAACAGAATGAACCACCACCTAGTCCTGCACCATGTTCACAATTGATGTTACACTTGAGCCTACGACTGCCCTCACTGTGCCAATCAACCTTAGGGATCTTCATCTTCTTCACTGACACTCCATTTTAGCAAGCATGATGTCCTTCTCTGGGGACTAATCCCTCCTGATAACATGTCCAAAATAGGAGAAAGTCCATCACCTTGGCTTCTAAGAAATAGTCTGGTTATACTTCTTCCAACACAGATTTTTTTTTTTTTTTACTTATGGCAGTTCATATTACTTTAATATTCTTCTCTAATACCATAACTACAACATATCAATTCTTATATAGTTTTCCTTATTAAATGTCCAACAATCACATGCATATGAGTCGATTGAAAATACCATGGCTTGGATTAGGAGCACTTCAGCCCTCAAACTGACATTTTTCCTCCTGAACACTTTAAAGAGGTTTTGTGCAGATTTGCCTAAAGCAATATGTGGTTACCTTACTTGAGTGCTGCTTCCATGAGTGTTAATGTTGGATCCAAGAAATATGAAGTCTTTGAAAACTTTGATCTTTTCTCTTTTATCATGATATTATTTATTACTCCAGTCATGAGGATTTTTGTTTTCTTTATATTGAGATGCAACTTCAATTATATTGAAGGCTGTAGTGTTTTATTTTCATCAGTATTTTAAGTCCTCTCCACTTTTAACAAGTAAGGTTGTATCATCTGCATATCACAGGTATTTAATGAATTTTCCTCCAATCCTGATGTTACATTTTTCTTCATATAATACAGCTTCTTGAATTATTTGATCACTATATATATTGAACAAGTATGGTGAAAGAATACAACCCTGGCACATTCCTTTCCTGATTCTGAACCATTTAGTGTCTCCTTGTTCTATTTGAACAACTGCCTCTTAGGCTATGTAGTCTCCTCATGAACACAATTAAGTGTTCTAGAATACTTGAAATTCCACATACTTGAAAGACTTTCTGTAGTCAATAAAGCACAGATAGATATCTTTCTGGTATTCATTGCTTTTTGCCACATCCATCTGATGCCAGCAATGGTTTCCCCTGTTCCTCATCCTCTTCTGAATCTGGCTTGAGCTTGTGGAAGCTCCCTGTCAATGTACTATCTCTGTCTTGTTATATTTATTTTTAGCAGATTTTGCATGCATGAAATATTAAAGATATTGTCTGATGAGTGTGTCATATTCCATTGAGTCACCTATCTGTGGAATGGGCACAAACATGGATTATTTCCAATTAATTGGCCACATAACTGTCTTCCAAATTTCTTGGCATGAATTAGTGAGTGGCTCCATTGGTACATTAGTTTGTTGAAAGATTTTAATTTGCATTCCGTCAATTCCAAGAGCCTTGTTCTTTGCCAATGACTTAAGTGTACTTTGTACTTCTTTCCTTGGTACCATTGGTTTTTGATAATATGTTACCTTTTTAAATTGTTGAACATTGACCATTTCTTTTAGTGCAATAATTATCTGTATTCCTTCCATCTTTTGTTATGCTTTCTTCATTATTCAATATTTTGTTCATTGAATCCTTCAGGATTGCAAGTTGGGGGCTTGAATTGTTTCTTCAGTTCTTTAAGCTTCAGAAGTGATGAGTGTATTCTTTCCTTTTGGTTTTCTAACTCCAGATCTTTGCTCATTTCATTATAATATTAGACTTTTTCTTCTTGAGCTGCCCTTTGAAATGTTCTGTTCTGCTAGTTTATTCCATTTGTTTTAGCATTTCCTCCTTCCTTCCATTTGATTTAACATCTCTATTCTGGAGAGCAAATTCTAGTCTCTTCTGACATCCATTTTGGTCTTTTCTACTTTCCTTATTTTTTAATCTTTGTTTTTTTCCTGTGTGATGTTCTTGATGTCTTCACACAACTCTTCTGGTTTTCAGTCTATATTCTGTAATGTATCAGATCTGTTCTTGAGATGATCTTTAAATTCAGGTGGGATATGTTCAAGGTCATATTTTAACTCTTATGGACTTATTTTAATTTTTCTCAGCTTCACTCTAAACTGATATATTAGCAATTGATGGTCTGTTCTACAGTTTGCCCCTTGCTTTGTTTTGTTTGATGATATGTAGCTTTTCCACTGTTTTTTTTTTTTTAACACAGATATCATTAAATTGATTTCTATGTATGCTATCTATTGAAATCCATGTGTAGAAGTGTCTGTTATGTTGTTTGAAAGAGGTGTTTTCAGTAAAAAAAAGTCATTGGCCTAGCTATTTTATTTTCTTATGACATAACAAAAATAAAATATACAAATCAAGATTACAGAAGAAGAGTCTCCCATTTAGCAGTTTACATGGATTTTGTCATTGTAAAATAAGCAACATCTGGTTTTCTTATTGAAATTTTTAAATTAATACAGTAAGATATTTCAGAACAAAAAATCAGTGTATGCTTAGTTTTAAAATAATAGTTCAGTTTTCAGTTTAAAATAGAAGAAATATAACCTTAAATAAAATGGGGAATTAATGTGTCTTCCTTAGTTTTTGGACTTTACAGATACTCCCTTTATATGCACTCTGTGCCTAGGAACATGCTGTGTTCACAGTTGTATGTCTCAAAGGAGCAAACTTAAAAGCACAACTGAAACCAAAGGAGAGAGGTTTTCCTAAGAGAGAAGTAAAGTGTAATTTTCTAGGTGTTAAAAGGTTGTGCAGCTTTGAAAGTTGTTATTCCAAGTCTTTAATACAGAGATAGATGCTCAGCGGTATACATTGACTCTTTGAGAATTTGCCTAAGAGAATTTTATTTTATTTTATTTTATTTTTATTATGTTCTTGCAGAAAACATACCTTGAAATATTTTCAGGGAATCCCTAGAGATGTATTTTGAAAACTATGTGTGCAAATAGTTGTCTAGAACTTTTCATTAAGATCTTACTATAAATATCCCAGCAAGCTAACATTGTTTATAAATTTTGTGACTAGATGAGTCAGTACTGTGTATTGTAGAATCCTAACAATACAAATTCCTAAGTAAAAAAAATATTAATTATATACTTAAAAAATAACGTCACTACCAAATTAGTGCAAGCAAGTTCATATACACTGTTGGAGAAGAGCTGGGTCAAAATAGATGAATCTTTTCACTAGTGCAGCAGGTGACATCATTTTAGGAGTTCATCAGAATGTGGTATATCTGGTTCTTGGTTTTATTATTGTTATCTGCCATAAAGTCAGTTGCAACTCGTAGTAACACTAAGCATGACAGAACGTAACACTGCCCGATCCTGCACCAGCCACACAAGCATTACTACGCTTGAGCCCATTGATGCTGCCATTGTGCCAATCCATCTCATTGGGGATCTCCCTCTTTTTCAATTACACTGAACTTTACCAAGCATGATGGCCTTCTCAAGAGACTGGTGCCTCTTGATAATATGTCTGAAGCATGAGAGATGAAATTCGACCATCGTGACTTCTAAAGAGAATTCTGGATGTATTTCTTAAAAAACACAGATATATTTGTTCTTTTGGCAGTCCATGGTACTTCTAATATTCTCTTCTGCGTATTCATAAGTAATGTTCAGTTTATTTTGATATATAGGCTGCAATGAGAGGGTACAGGAAAAAAAAAATAGTATTACTAGGGTTCCAGTTCATACAAACACAAGTTTACTCCAAACAAAATATGTGTAAACATGACTCTGTTATTATGGATGACTTCACACAAGTTTTTTTTCAGGAATGCATTTGCCTTAGTTTCATGAAGGTGATGTCTTAAAAAAAAACAAAAAAACAAAAACAAAAACAAAAAAACAGTGTCTTCCCAAGGGATATACTTAGTTAAATTCAAGATAGACAGGTCAGCTCAGAAAGTTATATTCTCTGTATTTTGGAATTGCAAAAGCATAACCATGATAATTGTTTTCAACTAATATAAGACAATAATTGTTGCTAGGTACCATTGTGTCGGTACCTACTCATAGTGACCTTATGCACAGTAGAACAAAACACTGCTCATTATTGGGCCAACCTCGCTACCGCTGCCTCACTTGAGCCCATTGATGCTGCCACTTTGCCAATATACATATTGCTAGGGGGTGGAGGGGGGCTTCCTTTTTTCTCTGAACCTCCACCTTACCAAGCATGATATCCTTGTCCAGCAACTGCTCCCTCCTGACAATATGTCCAAAGTATAAGACACCAATTTTGGCCATCTTGGCCTCCAAGGAGCACTCTGGCTTCACTTCTAACAACATGGATCTGTTGGTTTTTTGGCAGCCTATGGCATTTTCAATATTCTCCTCCAACACCATAACGCAAAAACATCAATTCTTCTATGGTTTTCCTTATTCACTGTCCAGCTTTCATAAGCATATGAGGTTATTGAAAATACCATGGCTTGGATCAGGCACACCTTAGGCCTCAAGCTGACATCTTTGCTCTTCAACACTTTAAAAAGTTTTTGTGCAGCAGATTTGCCTAACACCATATGTCATTTGATTTATTGACTGTTGTTTCCTTGATTGTTGATAATTGATCCAAGAAAAATGAAGTCCTTGACAACTTCAATCTTTTCTCCATTGATAAGAATGTTGTTTATTGGTCTAGTGGTGAGGATTTTTGTTTTCTTTGCATTGAAATGAAATCCATACTGAAGGCTGTGTGCACTTTGATCTTCACCAGTAAATATTTTAAGTTTTCTTCACTTTTAGCAAGCAAGGTTATATCACCTGCATATCGCGGGTTGTTAATGAGTCTTCCTCCAATTCTGATGCCACGTTTTTCTTCATAGAACCCAGCTTCTCTGGATATTTGCTCAGCATACATGTTGAATAAGTATGGTGAAAGAATACAACCCTGTCGCACATCTTTCTTAATTTTAAAACATTCAGTGTTCCCATTTCTGTTCAAACAATTGCCTCTTGGTCCAGGTACAGATTCCTCATGAGCACAATTAAGTGTTCAGGAATACTTATACTTTTCAATGTTGTCCATGGCTTGTCATGATCCACACAATTGAAAGTCTTTGTGTAGTCAATAAAGCACAGGTGAACATCTTTCTGATATTCTCTGCTTTCAGCCAAGATCCATTGGACATTAGCAATGATATCTCTCATTCCACAGCCTCTTCTGAATCCAGCTTGAACCTCTGGAAGTTCTTTGTCAGTGTGTGTTTGTAGCCATCTCTGTATTACCTTTAGTAAAACTTTACTCGCATGGGATATCAAAGAGATTGTCTGATGATTTCCGCATTCCATTGGGTTACCTCTCTTTGGAATGGGCACAAATGCGGATCTCTTCCAATCACTCAGCCAGATAGTTGTCTTCCAAATTTCATGGAATAGGTGAGTGAGTGCCTTCTGTGCTGTCTCACTCTCTTGAAAGATTTCCATTTTTATTCCATCAAATCTTGGAAGCTTGTTCTTTGCCAATTCCTTTAATGCACCTTAGACTTCATGGGTACTTATTATTAGGATAATCATGGATAGTTATTATGAAGACTTTTAAAAAAATTAAAAAAATACTGGTGAAAGGAAAGGCCAGGATATTTGTTCTATCATAAAAGCACACTTGCTCATTCTCTGAGTGTAGCAAGGGCTGCCCTGTGAGAATTTTCTTAAGAAACATTATCCTATCTACGATGTAGTCCTTTTCTTGTCTCTTCAGACTTTTCTTGTTCCTCAAACTCCAAAACCATTTCATAGCAACACCAATCAATTATTTAAAGGATGCCCACACTACTGTTTTGACATAGTATAAATAGAAGAGCCCAGCATTCTTTGAGGAAGGTTTAAATAGACAGAAAGAGTTTCTTCAGAAATGTAGACCTAGATAGAGGATAGTTGGAGAAACAATGACTTGATATTTTGACGTTTTTCAAGATGTTGTAATGGTACTTTTTGACTTACCCTTGTGTGTGTGTGTGTGTATACACAATACATATAATGTATGTATATAATGTATAAATATGATATGCTGCACAATTTCAATTACTGATATGCAAATTCAAACTGAAGTTGAAGAAAATGAAGACAAGTCCACAAGAACCAAAATATAACCTTGAATTTATCCCACCTGAATTTAAAGATCATCTGAAAAACAGATTTGATACATTAAACACTAAAAACCGAAGACCAGAAGAGTTGTGGGATGACATCAAGAACATCATATGTGAAGAGAGCAAAAAGTCATTAAGAAGACAAGAAAGAAAGAAAAGGTCAAAATGGATATCAGAAGAGACTCTGAAACTTGCTCTCCAGCAAATGGAAGAACTGAAGAGGTCTAATTGCTGAACAGAATATTTCAAAGATAAGCTCGAGAAGATAAAACCAAATACTATAATACAATATGCAAAGATTTGGAATTAGAAAACCAAAAAGGAAGAACACATTCAGCATTTCTCAAGCTGAGGGAACTGAAGAAAAAATTCAAGTCTCGACTTTCGTTGTTGAAAGATTCTCTGGGCAAATTATTGAATGATGCAGAATGCATCAAGAAAAGATGGAACTCTCAGAATTATGAAGGTCATCAATGAAAAACTCGGGACAAATATGAGGGCACTAATTCTGGGAATACATGGACTAAAAAACATTTTGAAAACCACACAAACAAGAATAGATAAAATAGATGAATGGGTCATACTAAAAATTAAAAACTTATGTACATCAAAAGACTTCACCAGAAGAGTAAAAAGGGAACCCACAGAATGGGAA
>NW_006408884.1:2061457-2064353 GCF_000296735.1 Chrysochloris asiatica | reverse complement strand
TTTATAGCAGCACTATTTACAATAGCAAAAAGATGGAGACAGCCGAAGTGCCCATCAACTGAAGAATGGATAAACAAATTGTGATACAAACACACAATGGGATATTATGCTACTTTGAAGAATAGCAAGGAAGAGGCAAGCTACTGCATAACATAGATGAACCTTGAGGACATTATGCTTAGTGAAATTAGTTAGTCACAAAAAGAGAAATACTGCATAGTACCACTACTGTAAAAGACTAAGAAAAAGAAATTATACTAAAGGGGATAGGAGGAAGTCTTTGTTGGGTGCTGGGAAGTTGGTGATGGGTGGGGGGAGGGTGAAGCACAGGGTGGGGATTGGACACAGGAGAGCTTGGGTGCTGGGGAGGGGGGCAATATACAGGGAAGGAGAGGGAAGTGGAGAAACGGGGCAGATGGGAGAACAATTGGGCATGTTTCAATGGGCTAAATGGGACAGAGATAAAGGACGATATATGCACAGCCTTGCACAGCCTTGGAACTGCAGGGCTCTGAGATACAGGGATTGAGTCATCGTTTGAATGGGGGGTGGAATCGTGTTAAGACGCTTGGCTGTTTTTTGAATCTTGGTTTTCCTTGCATTATCATATAGAGTAGACACTGGAGAAGGAGAGAAAGGAATAGTCAGAAACATCACATTAGAAGGCTTGTAAGTCTGTCTTCTGCCTATAACTGATTGGAATACCTAAAATGGGGCTATAGTGTACCCAGTGAATGAGGCTTCCTGCAGAGCCTTTGCAATACATAAAACTATAGGTAGAAACCTGAACCACATCCAGATCTACAGAGATGAGAAATCTCCACTTGAAAGGATGAGCAGACCAGCCTGGAAAGACTGGAAGAACAAAAGATACTTCTTGAAAGAAAGACCTACAGGAAAAATACAAAACAATAGAGGCAGATGGACTGTTACTACAAGAACAAACAAATTGCTTCCCTAGGAAACATCAAGGCAAATGATCAGGTCCTCTCAACGCAAACCCCCTCCCAATACTAAGACTGAACGGAAATACACGCTCTAATTGGTGACCACACGCATCACCGATAGGGGGAAGTGGGGTCAAAGCAGCAATGAAGTGGCAAGCTAAGCCCTACAATGTTCAGTGGGCTTCTGTGGACCCAGTTGGGGACCTGGTTGGCAAGCAGTGTGAGGAGACCTGGGGACTCTTGGGCCCAGAGTCAGGGGCAAGGCCATGGAGAACTCAAGTGGAAGTGGAGCTACTGGCTGATGGGAAGAGAGGGCATGTGCACAAGAACGCCCACACTTGCAGATGGTACCCAAGTGACCTGGGCCAGATAAATGGATGATCAGAGCTCAACCAGCAGAGGAAAGAAGAGGAAAAAAAAAAAAAAGATCTGATACAATCTGATGAATTTGACCTATACCTATGGATGCAATGACTCAAAAGAAGGAACAAATCCTTACAGCAAGAAACATTCCCACCCCCACCACACACAGAGTAGACAGAGATGGGCAACTTGGACATTGGATACCCAAATGGTGAGGGGGGGACGACAAAGCAAGAAGTGATTGGCTTACAAGCTCTCAAGAGGGAACCTTGAGCTAGGGGGCATGGAGAAAGGCAGAATCTCCAGTGAGTACTATCCAATCTGTCTAGGCAGAGCTGATAAAATGAAATAAAGATTGGTAACTTGTGATACTGTAGTGAATAATGATTATCAGGACTGATTATGAGGGTTGGAAATGCAAAGGTAGACGTTTTGTAGTAAGGAAGGGAGTGATTAACTCTCCAGTCTAGGAGCAGAGGTCTCTAAGACCATCAATGGAGAAGAGCCAAGAGCAGGACCCTACCCAGAGAAGCAGAGATGCCTGAGATAGAGACAGAGACGATGACATGGAATGTTAAAGTGGCTGGGGACTTTGGATCCAGAGAGGGAGAGGAAGTGTGGGCCGAAGACTTGGGGTGGGGGGGAGGGGGCAGTGTAGGGGGCGGGTTTCTAGGATATACACTTTGGTAGGTTGATGATACATGGAGGGGATTGATACCAATGCAATGAAATTATATAAAATGGAATGAATGTAAAACTAAAGTTCTCTCATGCAAGCTATCATATATTTCACAATAAAGCATTATAAAAAAAAAAAAAAAGAAAAAAGAAAAGAAAAGATGGAAGGAATACACAGAGTCATTGTACCAAAAGGAAGTGGTTAATGTTAAACCATTTAAGAAGTACTATATGAACAGAAGCCAATGATACTCAGGGAGGAAGTCCAAAATGCATTGAAGGAATTGGCAAAGAACAAGGCACCAGGAATTGATGGAATAAAAACTTAATTCTTTCAAGAAAGTGAGGCAGCACAAGAGGCACTCAGTCATCTCTGCCAAGAAATTTGGAAGTTAGCTATCTGGCCAACTGATTGGAAGAGATCCATATTTGTGCCCATTCCAAAGAGAGGTGACCTAACAGAATGCGTATATCATAGGACAATCTCTTTGATATCTCCAGCAAGTAAAGTTTTGCTAAAGGTAATACAGAAATGCTACAATCATACATTGACAGAGAACTTCCAGAGGTTCAAGCTGGATTCAGAAGAGGCTGTGGAACGAGCGATATCATTGCTGATGTCTGATGGATCTTGGCTGAAAGCAGAGCATAGCAGAAAGATGTTTACCTATGCTTTATTGACTACGCAAAGCCTTTCGATTTGTGGATCATGACAAGCTATGGACAACTTTGAGAAGAATGAGTACTCCATAACACTTCATTGTACTTCTGAGAAATCTGTACCTGGACAAAGAAGCAGTTGTTCGAACAGAGAATGGGAACACTGAATGTTTTAAAATTGGGAAAGGTGTGTGACAAGTTTGTGTTCTTTCACCATACTTATTCAACCTGTATGCTGAGCAAATAAT
>NW_006408884.1:2058265-2060754 GCF_000296735.1 Chrysochloris asiatica | reverse complement strand
GGCAGCAGTAGTGAGGTTGGCCCAGGATCGGACATTGTTTCGTTCTGCTGTGCATGGGGTCGCTATGAGTCAGTTCCGACTTGATGGCACCTGACCACAAAAACAACGACAATTTGAATATTACAATGTTCATTTCAGTAAGCTGAAATTTCTGAATTGCTCCAGACTGTCATTAGATTGCCAAGTTTTCTGAAATTTTTAAACTGTACTTGACAGTTAATATTTCACATTAGATGAAACCAAAACATAGCCTATTGCTGTCAAGTTCACCACAACTTGTATAGATCTTTAGGACACAATAGAACTGCCCTATATAGGTTTGTTTATTTTGTTGCTATTTTTGTAAAGTTTTTATGAATTGATTGGTAGTCTGTATGGCAGAACATCAGTTTAGCACTCAATCAGTCACATCTTGTTTCATTGTAATGATTACAATCCCCTTTGCATATACGTTTTAAAGGTTATACTCTTTACAGAAACTGACTAACAGAAGTTTATCACATAAATCTTCTGATGGATTCAAACCATCAAATTTGGATTACAAGTATTAACCACAGAACCATCCAGGTTCATTGGTTAGGTGACATATATCACAGTCTAAATATTTTAAAAGTATCCACAGGTGGTTTAAATGATAAAAATCCCTGAGTATTTTTGTGTACAACCCCTCAACAAAAAAAAAAAAAAAAAAAAAAAAAAAAAAAGGGGGAGGGCGGATCAGGAATTGAAGCAAATACTATTGAATGATGACATGGAGAGGCTTGCAATCATTGCAATGACAATGAGTGTAAAACCAATATTTTCCCATGTATACTATCACTCAATTCACAATAAAAACTTGAATTAAAAAATAAAAAAGCAAACACAATGGAAGAAAACAGCTATGTGGAACCCATCTCTGCTAGCTAGCCCCATACAATGTTGAAATCATTGGTTTCAAGAACAGTTATCAACCTCAAAAGAAATTTCATTTGACATGCTAAGTATTTTTGATGTCTTGTTTTTAAGTATTTACCTTGTATAATAATCACCTTTTTTAAACAAAGGTAAAAGCAGAAAATAGGCCAATGTTTTGGAGTAAATTGTGTCCTCCAAAAATACGTGCTTAAGCTATAACCCTAGCAACTGTGAAATTAGCTTGTTTAGGAACAGCTGTTTATAATATGTTTTCAGTTATAATGGAGTGGAGTGGGTCCTTAATAACATTAAGGTTAGTTTGGAATAGGGTGAGTCCTAATCCAATCTCAGTTATACCATTAAGGAGGAAGAGAGACAGAAACAATGACAGAGGAAAGACATTCATGTGAAGTAATCCAGAAGCCAAGGAATGCCAAAGGTATCAGCCACTACCACAAGCTAGGAGGCATGCATGGAACAAATGTTCTCTCAGTGCTCTCTGAAGGAATACATATGGCTGGTACCTGCATCATCCAAACTATGAAACAACTGAATGTCTAGTGTTTTAAGTTCTCCATTTTGTGGCACTTCATTATTACAGCCCCCCCACGCCAAAAAATAAATGCATCTATTATAAATGTAGGCTAATCATTGGACTGCTAACTGCAAGATCAGGGGTTCAAATCCATCAGCCAGTTCTCATAAACTCAATATAGGGTCACTGTGAGTCATAACTGACTCCATAGTACTTAACAACAACAACTTATCAAAAAGAGAGTGTTCTACCTAATGCATAACTATCAATACTGATCCAAAACAACATTTAAATGGAAAGCTTTATGAAACCTACACATTTATGGAAACAGGTATTAAGGATGTTCTGGAAAAGAAAAGCTTACTAACTTACTATTGTCAGACAGAAATGCATAGTCTAGTGAAACGAATGAGAAAGAAATAGGCAATTTCCGTGCAGTGTGGTATACTATAAGGAAATGGTAAAGGGAATATTTTATCTGAAGATATGATTGAGCATGTAGTGTAGTCTTTTTTTAAAAAAGTTTTTATTGTGAACTGAGTGACAGTTTACATAGGAGAACATCGGCTTTACACCATAGTTTCACTACAATGATTACAATCTCCTCCACACATCATCATTCAACAGTATTTACTTCCATTCCCTCTGTGTTTTTGTTTTGTTTGGGGACAGGGATATACATAGAAACACTCAGGAATACATAATAATTTAAACAACCAAAGGGCACATTCTGTAAATCTTTGTACACTACAAAGAAAAGCTTCATCTTTCAATTTGGACTAGCAAACCCAAAATTCCAGTGATAATGATAGTAACAATAATGTAGTCTAGTCTTGATAGAAAAAATGACTATTTACCAAAATGAAGACAAATAATCATTTTTTTTTTTTTGAGTTAAGGAAAGTAAGCCTCTGGTGATACTGTACTATAAGCTCTGGACTGCTGATCTCTAGTTTGGTAGTTCAAACCCACTTGAGAAGACAAGAAAGAAGGAAAAGGTCAAAATGGATGTCAGAGAAAACTCTGAAACATGCTCTCCAGCGTAGAGAAGCTAAAG
>NW_006408884.1:2055687-2057275 GCF_000296735.1 Chrysochloris asiatica | reverse complement strand
TATGAAGAAAAACGTGGCATCAGGATTGGAAGAAGACTCATTAACAACCTGTGATATGCAGATGATACAACCTTGCTTGCTGAAAGTGAAGAGGATTTACGATATTTACTGATGAAGATCAAAAAGCACAGCCTTCAGTATGGATTACCTCCCCACTAGAACAATAAACAACATTCTTATTAACGGAGATAAGAATGACGTTGTCAAGGACTACATTCTTCTTGGATCAACCATCAACACTCATGGAAACAGCAGTCAAGAAATCAAATGATGTATTTCATTAGGCAAATCTGCTGCACAAAAACTTTTTAAATTGTTAAAGAGCAGAGATGTCAGCTTGAGAACAAACATGTGCATGGCCCAGCCAGGGTATTTTCAATAACCTCATATACATGCAAAAGCTGGACATTGAATAAGGAAGACCATAGAAGAATTGATGCTTTTGAGTTATGGTATTGGAGGAGAATATTGAAAGTGCCATGGGCTTCCAGAAGAACCAATAGATCTATTTTGGAAGAAGTGCAGCCAGAGTGCTCCTTGGAGGCCCGGATGTCCAAACTTCATCTCTCATACTTCGGTCATATTGTTAGGAGGGACTAATCACTGGAGAAGGATATCATGTTTGGTAAGGTAGAGTGTCAGAGAAAAAGAGGAAGACCCCCAACAAAATGGATCGTCCAAGTGGCAGCATCGATGGACTCAAGCATGGTAACAATAGTGAAGTTGGTCCAGGACCTGGCAGAGTTTCGTTCTGCTGTGCATGAGGATGCTATGAGTTGGTACTGACTCAATTTCACCTAACAACAACAACATGCCATAATGAGGCTTTACATCCCTCATTATCACTGAGAGAAAACGTCCAATGAGTCAGTTCTAAACCATGGCAACTGTATATCTGGTTTCTGAGCTTGTAACCTTTACAGAAGCAAACAACCTCATATTTTTTTCCCAAGGAACATCTAATGGATTTGAACCATCTATCTTGCAGTTAGAAGCCCAATGCCTTACCCACACTACCGCCAGAAAAGAAGATCAATGTAGAATACTAAATCAATCAGTGTGGGACAGAAAGCTTAGAAAGGATGGGAGTTATTTTACTAACTTAAACAGGATATGCCAGGAATGTTGTTGTTGTTGTCAGATGCCATCAAGTTGGAACCGACTCATAGCGACGCCGTGCACAGCAGAACGAAACAATGTCCGATCCTGGGCCAAACTCACTACCGCTGCCACACTTGAGTCCATCAATGATGCCACCTGGCCAATCCATCTTGTTAGAGGTCTTCCTCTTTTTCTCTGACCCCTCATCTTACCCTGCATGACATCTTTCTCCAGCAACTGTTCCCTCCAGACAATATGTCCAAAGTATGAGAGATGAAGTTTAGCCATCCTGGCCTCCAAGGACCACTCTTGCTGCACTTCTTCTAACACAGATCTAATGGTTCTTTTGGCAGTCCATGGCACTTTCAGTGTTCTCCAACACCACAACTCAAAGGCATCAATTCTTCTACTATCTTCCTTATTCACTGTCCAGCTTTCACATCCATATGAGGCTATTGAAAATACCATGGCCTGGGTCAGGCGCACC
>NW_006408884.1:2043116-2053442 GCF_000296735.1 Chrysochloris asiatica | reverse complement strand
ATTTCATTTTTGACAACTTCCAATTTTCCCAGATTCATACTTTGTACATTCCATGTTCCAATTTACAATGGATGTTTACAGCTGTTTCTCTTCATTTTGATTTGTGGCCCATCAGCAAATGAAGGTTCTGTGAGCTTTTCTCCCCCGAGCTTAACTCTATTCACGCCTTCATGGTCAACTCTACTTTGAGGAGGCATTTTTTTCCCCAGTCGCATTCTGAGTGTCTTCCCACCTTTCGGTCTTGATTCTGACAGTGTTTCTCTGTTATTCATAGAGTTTTCAGTGACTAGTGATTCGGAAGTAGTTAGTCACTCTTTCTTCCTAGTCTGTCTTTGTTTTGAAGCTCATCTGAAACCTGTCCACCATGAGTGACCCTGCTGGTTATTTAAAATACCAGTGGCAGAGCTTTCAGAGTCACAGCAACTCAAATCACCACAGCATGATAGACAGACGAGTGGTGGCCGTTTGGTTTTATGCTATACTGTCTCTTTAAATTTCTATGTCAATCTTGACACAATCCTGATATAATCAAGATACAATCAAGATGTTCTCTCCTAATCCTATCAATGCTGATACAATCAAGTTAAGTTGGCGGCTCCTGGAACATCTTAGTGTCTTGAACCAGACAATAATGGATTTCTGGATTCTCCTGCAAATTCCCCAGCTATAAACCCTCTGATCCTCCAAACAAACCTTTATATTTGTTCCAGAGTTCCAACATCATCTCATGAGCCCTCTTGGCCCGGTATTCCATGTTGTTGTTGACTGAGCTCCTTACTACATATCTACCCGATCCGCCATCTTGAAGGTGGAAGCATGCAAGGAATAGGGTACTAATAATTAAGAGATATGATAATGATAGAAAATTCCCAACAATGGTGATGGAGAAAAATAGGTGTATTCAAAACTATTAAGAGTCTAAGTGTATAGTATTTGGTGATCCTGTGGCTATAGGAGAATGAAGAATCAAGGGAACATTGGATTCTAGTTTAGGAAACATGATGGATTATGTTAGTGCATCTCACAAAATATTTAATCCTAAGGAAGATATTTAGAGAGATAGAGATAATTTATTCAAATTGTAATTTAAGAGTTTGACATGTTGATGGCTCATTCAAGAAGAGATAAATTGTGAGGTGGTGGATACAATGTATCCACTGCTATAACATTTTTACAGAAAGATCTAGACTGAAGTTGCTCTATTGACAAACATTAGAACATAATTGTTGGCAAAGTTTTGAATTATCTCATTATTAAAGTTTTGACAAATAACTATTAACTTTTCTTAAGTTGCTATAAAGTCATCTCTGACTCATGACAATATTGTGTGTCACAAAAGAAATGTTCACCATAGGATTTTCAATGGCTGTGATATTTAATAAGTGGGTTGCCAGATATTTCTTATAACTCATCTCTGGATTCAAATCTCCAACCATATGGTAAGTAACTAAGTGCTTAATTATATCTGACACCCAAGGACCTCAAATAATTATAGTCAGGACCCCAAATAAAATAATAACACTTAACCTGATTTTTGTTCTTCTGTATCTACTGTTTCTCTTCCTAACAATGAGCTTGCATGAGCACATTGCTTTATTTTTTTAAGACTTATGCTCATATCTAAATTCAAACCACACTTGTAGTATTAAACTATTCTATGGAAAAATATGCACTGATGCTGAAATCATCAAAAGAAGATGGAAAGAATACACAGAGTCACTCTACCAAAAAGAAATGGTTGATGTTCAGCCATTTCAAGAGGTAGCATATGATCAAGAGCCAATGATCCTGAAGGAAGAAATCCAAGGTGCATTGAAGCAATTGGCAAAACAAGTCACAAAGAACAGATGGAATGCAAATTAAAATCTTTAAAGAAGCTGATGTGGCAATAGAGGCACTCTCATCTATGCCAAGAAATTTGGAAGACAACTACCTGGCCAAATGACTGGAAGAGATCCATAGTTGTGCCCATTCCAAAGTGAGGTAACCCAATGGGATGCAGACATCATCAGACAATATCATTGATATCCCATGCGAGTAAGTTTTACTAAAGGCAATCTCAAAAAGGCTGCAACATGCACTGACAGAGAACTTCCAGAAGTTGAAGCCAAATCCATAAGAGGACATGGAACTTAGGGATATCATTGCTGACGTCAGATGGATCTTGGCTGAAAACAGAGAATACCTGAAAGATGTTTACTTCAGCTGTTATGAAGTGAGGGGAGATGCACAAGAATGCGCAAACTTGCAGGTAGTACCTATTTGACTTAGCTCTGATGGCTTGATGATCAGAACACGAATAGAGGAAGATAACAAATTTGATAAAAGAAACAAGTGTAAATTGCTACAATTTAATGAACTTGACCTATGGATGTAGTAGCTCAAAATACCAACTGAGAGTGAAGGAGTCTTCACATCTAGAATCTAACCTATCCCCTTTGTACACAGGGTTGATAGGGACTGGCAACTTAGACATAGGCTACCTAAAATGGGGGATGCTATACAGGTATAATCGTTATTCTGGTAGCGTAGTGGTTACGAATCGGGCTGCAAACCTTAAGATCAGCGGTTCAAAACTACCAGCTGCTCCGCGGGAGAAAGATGAGGCTTTCTACTCCCGTAAAGATTTACACCCTCGGAAACCCTATACAGGGTCGCTGTGGGTCGGAACCGACTCGACGGCACTAAACAACAACAAATACAGGTGTAAAGTGATTGGCTTACAAGTTTTCAAGAAGGAGTTTAGTTTCAGAGTGTGCAGAGGAAGGTATAATGCCCCCTGAATAATTTTCATCCAGTCTGGTCATGTCTGGTGAAAGGAGATGGGGATAAAATTCTTATAATTCAATAGTGAGTAAATATTATGATTAATTACTAATTGCAATTGTTTCAACTGTAAAGGTTGAAGTTTTGTAGCACAAAGGGTGGGGGGTAGGAACAGAGAACCCTAGAACACTAGAAGCAAGGGTGAAAAACATGAGTGGAATGTATACCTTATCTAGAGAAGTAGTGAAACTAGAGATGGAGGCAGAGATGATGACATGGAGGGAGGGAGCAGCTGAAGACTTTAGACTCATGGAAAGAGAAAGCCCATGTGCTGGTGGCCAGGAGGCAGGCTTGCAGAATATGCCCTTTGGTTGTTTAAATAATTATGAATTTCTCAGTGTTTTTGTGTATACCCCCCTAACCCCCCCTCCAAACAAACAAACAAACAAAAAAGCACTCAGAGGAAATAGAAGCAAATACTGTTGAATGATAATGTATGGAGGAGATTGTAGTCATTGCAATGAAAAACTGAGTGTAAAACTAATGTTCTCCCATGTAAGGTATCACTCAATTCACAATAAAAATCTTAAAAAACAAAACTGCCTGTCGAATAATTAACGCTCAGTAATCACATATAATGTTTCTCTGAGTTACTAAAAACTTATTATCTGCCTCTAATCTTGTCCTGAGAATCTTTCAGTTCTCCTATTGGATACTTTATTTTTTTTAATGTAAATGAGTTTGTTTGTTTGTTTCTTTAATCTGCTTACTTACTAGTAAAAATAATAATATTATGTTTAGTGTATCTTCTCAGAAGAATGCTTAGTGTTCAAAAACAACAAACATTAAATCTTTAAAATATATATTCTCTGATGTGTCAAAATGCAAAGATATTACTCTCATGACTAAAGTATACCTCACACAGTCTTTTTAATTACCTCATATTGATGCAAAACCTGAATGACAGAGAAGAGAGGCTGAAGAATACTAAACTTATTTGGATTGTGGTGTTAAAATAGAATATTTGAATACTACTCCCATAAAGATTTACACCCTTGGAAACCCTGTACAGGGTCACTATGGGTCGGAACCGACTCAACGGCACTTAACAACAACAGCAAATAGAGTGTAAGCATAAACACATCTTTCTTGGAGGTAATAAATAAAGTGAGAAGACTTCTTAAAAGTTAGGATGATAGAATTTCTGTTGCTTATTTAGAACATGTAATTGCTGTTGTTGTTGTTGTTGTTAAGTGCCATTGAGTCCATTCTGACCCATAGCAACCCTGTATAGGGTTTCTGAGGAGCAACTGGTGAGTTTGAACCACTGATCTTGTGGTTCAAACTGACCGTTCTATCCTGCGCATTATCTCACAGTGGCACACCAGGACTCCTTAGAACACATAATTGTTGTTGTTGTTGTTGTTGTTAAGTGCCATTGAGTCGGTTCTGACTCAGTGACCCTGTACAGGGTTTCTAAGGCTGTAAATCTTTACAGGAGCAGAAAACCTCATCTTTCTCCTGCAGAGCGGCTGGTAGTTTCAAACTGCTGACCTTAAGTTTCGCAGCCTGATTTGTAACCACTACACTACCAGAGCTCCTGTAGAACACATAATTAGGAAGAACCAATTAATGGAGAAAAAGCATCCCACTCGATAAGGCTAAGGGTCAGCAAAAACGTGGGCACTCCTCAGTGAAGTGAATTGACAGTGGTCCCAGCAATAGGCTTAGACATAGCAGGGTTTGAGAGGATGCACAAAATTGAGCAATTTTTCATTCTTTTGTCCATAATTTTCTTTGAGTCAGAGCTGACTCCATGTTACCAAATAACAAACAAATAGAGGCTGAGGAATTTACAACTAATCAGTTTACCTTTACTTTCATGTAGGATATATTTACTTATATACGGGATAACTCAGAACTGGGCAGTGTTTCCTTTTGTTACTTATAGATACTGTTGTTTTGAGCCGTCCAGTTGGCTCAGACATGTAGTGACCCTGCATGAGGTTTCTAAGGGTTGCTATAATTTAGAACCAATTCAATAGCACCTAACAATAACAACATATTGTATTTGCATGATTTCAAATGAAAATAGTAAAAACTTACTAAGCTAAGGATATCACCTATCAAAACACCATTGTTTCTAAGCAACTAACAATCATGTTATGTTTTTCCTAGCCTGCCTTTACCCCAAGGTATTTCACTAAGCACTTAAATAATACTTTGGGGGAAGGAACAATTGTTTCACACATACACACAATAAGAACATTTAATATGACCATGGTTTCTATAAAATTATGGTCATGACTCACTCACCATTGCTTGTCAGCTAAGACATGAGTTGTCTGCTTTATATCTCTAAAAGAGATCCCTGGGGGTACTGGGGGTTACACGCTGGGCTGCTAACTCTCCATGGGAGAAAGAGGAGGCTGTCGGCTTTTGCAAATGCAGTCTCAGAAATCGTATATAGAGAGTCTCTATGAATCAGAATCAACTGGATGCAGTGGGTTTGGTTTTGATTTACCTCTCTAAAAGTTTACATTGTCCTCTAAATAATGAGAAAGCTAATGTTTGACTTGATGGCCTAATAAAGATGTTGTAAAATTTGGGGGGAAAAAGATGCTCTAAAAGCAGTTTACATTTTCAATCATGATTTCAATATAATGAGTAGCCATTACAGTGTTGACTTGGATCTTATTTTTCAGGATTTATGATTAGCCAGTTCAGTCATTTTTATGTAGTTAATGTCACCATTAAATCACATTCACTCATTGTTGTGTGGAATCCTGGTGTAGCTCTCTCTATAGGATAAACACTGGATTGCAACTTATTATAAAGTTAGAGGTTAATACCCATCAGCCACTCCTTTGAAACACTATACAAGGTCTCTATGAGTCAGAACCAATGTGATGGCACTGAACAGCAATGACATCGTAGTATGATTGAATAAAATTATTTTTTAAATGATTTTTCTGTCTACCATTTTCTCTTTCTCAAGCAACTTGACTAGGATTTGAGCCCCACCTCACTCCTCTTTTTCACATTGAGTTTCTCTCTTGCATCTGATAGAATATTGATTGGTGAATTGGTACTATTTTGCTTATATATTTTTGCTTCGCTTCTACATGTGAGACCTGTTGAGGTTTCAGAAATGATCATCAATCAAATATTCTCTGAAGGCTGAATTAATTAATGTTTTAAAGACATTGTATCAATGTAAAGAAAACAAAAATCCTCACCACTGGACCACTAAACAACATTCTTATCAGCGGAGAAAGAATGAAGTTGTCAAGGACTTAATTCTTCTTGGATCAACTATCAACACTCATGGAAGCAGCAGTCAAGAAATCAAATGACATATTGCATTAGGCAAATCTGCTGCACAAGCCCTTTTTAAAGTGTTGAAGAGCAAAGATGTCAGCTTGAGGACTAAGGTGCGCCTGATTCAAATCATGGTATTTTCAATAACCTCATATGCATGTGAAATCTGGACAGTAAATAAGGAAGACCATAGAAGAATTGATGCATTTGAGTTATGGTGTTGGAGGAGAATATTGAAAGTGCCATGGACTGCCAGAAGAACCAATAGATCTGTTTTGGAAGAAGTATAGCCAGCATGCTCCTGGGAGGCCAGGATGGCCAAATTTCATCTCTCATACTTCAGAAATAATGTCAGGAGGCAGCAGTCACTGGAGAAGGATATCATGTTTGGTAAGGTGGAGGGTCAGAGAAAAAGAGGAAGACCGTCAATGAGATGGATTGGCCAAGTGACAGCATCGATGGACTCAAGCGTAGCAGCAGTAGTGAGGTTGGCCCAGGATCGGTCAGTGTTTCCTTCTGCTGTGCATAAGGTCGCTATGAGTCTGTACCAACTCGATGGTACCTAACAACAACAACAGCATCATTTTTTAAAATATTATTTTATGTGCTTTTAAATATTGGATTACATTGTTAAAGAATTATGATTCTGAGGAAGTGAAAAATGGAGTTAGTATGTTACAAAATGTCTCCTTAAAAAATAAATTGCTACTGGCCTGTAGCCAAAATGATTGTTTTATGAATTTACATATAAATACAAATTGTTACAAGATGATAACTTTAAAATAAACTCCATAGGTAAACCACTCACTTTTACATAAGTATGTATTGTACTTCAACATAAAGACAGCAGAAATCCTAACAACTATATCAATAATTAAATTCATGATAAATGGAGAAATTATTGAGTTTTCCAAGGAATTCTTCATACTTGGATCTTCAATCAATTCCCATGGAAGCAACAGTCAAGAAATCATATGATGACTTGGGCATATTGGTAAATACCGCTTTGTTGTTGTTAAGTGCCATGGAGTCAATTCCTATGTATAGCAACCCCTTATAGTGTTTTGGAAGAACAGCTGGTGGGCTTAAACTGCTGATGTTGTGTTTCCCAGTCTAGTTCTGATCCTACAGAACCACACGAGCAGTCCAAAGACCTCTTTAAAGTAAACACTTTTAAAAGGAGAATTTTTGTAACATAAAGAGAGTAGTAGTTAATCAAAGACTCTTTAAAGTAATCACTTTTAAAGGTAGGAGTTTTGTAACATAAAGAAGGGATTAATTAACCATACATTCCAGCAACAGAGGACTCTGGGACCATGGAGGGAGAAGAGCATGAACGGAATGTGGGACCCTATCCAGAGAAGCAGCCACACCAGAGATGGAGGCAGAGATGATGACGTGGAGAGGTAGAGCAGCTGAGGACTCTAGACCCAAGTAAAGACAAAGGCTGTGTGCTGGCGGCCAGGAGGCAGGCTTGTTGAATGATAATTCAAAGAGGGGATTGTAATCATTGCAATGAAATGAAATATGATCGGATGAGTGCAAACCGATTGATGTAAACTATCACTCAATTCACAATAAAAGCTAAAAAAAAAAAAAAAAAGAAATTACTTTAAGTGTAAAGATGAGCTTGATACAAGCCATAATATTTTCAATGAACTCATCTGCTTGCAAAAGCTAGACTAGGAATAAGGAAGACTGAAGACAAATTGATGCCTTTGAAATATCATGTTGACAAAGAATGTTAAATATACATCAAACAAATCTGTCTTGGAAGATGTACCAACAGAATGCTCTTTATATGCAAAGATGAAGAGACTTCATCTCAGGCACTTTGGGCATGTCCTAGGGAGGGACCCATACCTGAATAAAGACATCATGCTTGATACAGTAGCAGAATAATGAAAAAGAGAAAACCCTCAGCGAGGTAGAGTGACAAAGTGGCTACAACAATGCACTCATAGCAGTGGTTCTGAAGATGGTGCAGGACTGGGCAGTGTTTTATTCTGTTGTTTGAATTGGAACTGACTCTCTGACAGTATCTTGCAACCATATAGAAAAGTCTCACATGACTATTAAAACACAAAGCTGGTTACTAAAACAAAAGGCAAACCTAGAAATACTGGCACTCCTTAGATGCCTGCGTCTCTCTTTCCCCAAACTCACCTTTTCTTTGTAATTATTCTTTGCTTGTTCATTTTTACAGGTATTGTGCAGTGCAATGTATCATGTTAAAGGTCTAGTCATTACTATGATGCATGCGCTTCATTTTAGTGGTTACAAAAGCATAACCGATCTAGCAGGTCTAATCAACTCCATAATTTAAGCAGGTGCATCAGAACAATTTATCAACACATTAATATTTCCTATGATGAGCTTCTTAGAGCCCAGAATGGACAGACTTTGCCTCTCAAAATTCAGACATGTTGTCAGCGGGGACCTGCACCTGAAAAAGGATATTGTGATAGAGAAAGTGGAAAGTCAGCAAAAAAGAGGCAGACCCCAATGAGATGGATTGGCACAGTGGCAGAAGCAATGGGCTCAAGCTCAACAGTGGTTGTGAGGATGGCACAGTACTGGGCACTAGTTAACTTTGTTGTTTATAAGGTGGCTCTGAGCCAGACTTGACTAAATGGTACCTAGCAACAACAATAACAATGATGTACTTCCGTGTTGTTTCGTTAATAACACAAATAAATGGGGAAACAGATATGACAGACTATTCCATTAGATGTACAAAATCAATTGGGATGTAGACAGAAACATTTACATCTTTGCATTTCATTATAATGACTACTTAAATTTGTTGCTTCAGAAATGGAATGTATCTACAGAATTTCTTAGAAAGAAGACCCTAATGAGTGGTCTGGGATTTTAATTTTAGGTCAGATTCTATCCTTATCTACATAGGTAAGCTGTGGATGCCACAAGTCTAAGTGATTCAGAAAATTCTTCAATTTAGAATGAAGGGTTTAGATTGCCAGACTTTAAGTGGCATTCATTAAAACAAACAAACGAACAAAGGAAAATGAAATAAATAGCTATTTCTTTGAGACAGGTGATTTTCCCACAGCAAATAGACTTGAGCAAGTATCCTGAGTAAGTTTTGTTTAGCCAGGAAAAATATTAAGTATTTTACAAAAAGTTTCAATACAGAAAATGCTTTGAAAAAAGATCTATACCTGGAGATTGAAAATAGAACCTTATGTCTTACATATTTGTAACAGCATGTCTATATATATGAATAACGATAATTATATGCATATCCTGGAGGCCTGATGTGGTCCTGTATAAGTACTGAACTGCTAACCGCAAGGTTGGTGATTCAAACTCACCAGCCACTCCTCAGAAACCCTATATAGTGTGGTTGTAAGTCAGAACCAACTCAGTGTCACTTAATATCTATATACATATATATCTATATATCTATATCTATATTCCAATAACGATTCTTTTATTGACAATCTGCTCCAATCAAGATTCCAGCATAGGCATCCTTATGTTCCAGTTCTATTCTGCCCTATAGATTGCCTATGAGTCAGAATAGAATAGAAGGCCATATTTTTTTGTTGTTGCTACTAGGTGCCATCGAGTCAGTACCAACTCATAGTGACCCTATACACAACAGAAGGAAACACTGCCTAATCCTGGGCCAACCTCACAACTGTTCACACACTTGAGTCCATTGATGCTACAACATTGCCAATCCAGCTCTTTGGGGGTCTTCCTCTTTTTCTCCTAGCAACAACATATTTGAGTCCACAAAAACTATAAACACAGACACATATGTTGTTGTTGTTAAGTGCTGTCAAGTCATTTCTGACCCATAGCAACCCTGTATAGGGTTTCCAAGGAGCACCTGGTGGCTTGAGACATCAACCTTGTGGCTCAAACAAGTTTGCAGTCCAGTGCATTAGCCAACAGTGCTACACCAGAACTACCAGACACATATATGTATATAGAATATATGATGCTTTATGTTTGATCTCGTTGGTTAACATTTGGTCTGTTTATTTGTGTGTGTGTGTGTGTGTGTGTGTGTGTGTGTGTATACAGGATCTCTGGTAACATAGTGGTTATGAATCAGACTGCTATCCTCAGGGTCAGCAGTTCAAAACTACCAGCTGTTCCGTGGAAGAAAGATGAGGCTTCCTGCTCCTGTAAAGATTTACAGCCTTGGAAACCCTGTACAGGGTCACTATGAGTTGGAACTGACTCCAAGGCACATAACAACAACTA
>NW_006408884.1:2040854-2043016 GCF_000296735.1 Chrysochloris asiatica | reverse complement strand
ATAGATAGATAGATAGATAGATAGATAGATAGATAGATAGATAGATAGATAGATAGATATGGCCCACAAATAATTCAAGGTCATGAATTCCTTTACCTACTGCCAACTTGTGCAGCCTCCATTTCCAAGGTCAACTCAAGGTCAACTCATTTCCATGTTGGACAACTTAACACAATCATCTCATTTTCATTGTAGTTCCCAAGAAAAAGCAGGGTCAAACAGAAACAACAGAGTAAGATGTGACTATCATTACAGAATGTTTGTGGAAGCTGCCTATAGCTCTACTGCTTTCCAACACACATGGTGGTGGTGGTGCTAGTGGCTGTTGAGTGAGCTCTGATTGACAACCACCTTGTGAGTAACAGAGCGAAGTGCTGCCTAGTCCTATACCAAGTTTATGATCGTTGCTCTGTTTGAATCTTTGTTCTATCTATTGTGTCACTCGATCTCACTGGATTTTCCCTCATTTTTGTTAGCCTTAGTATACCCACATGTATTTTTTGTATTGTGAATATACTCTTTTAAAATAATCAACATGATACTTTAAAAATAAAATAGATGTTATATTATTTGGCTTGTGATAAATTCTGAAGAAATGATTGCTTGTTTTGTAAGGTACCATCAGTCAAGTTGGTTCCAATGCCTAGTGAGCCTATATACAACACAATTAAACACTGCCCAGTCCTGCATCATCCTCACAGTTGTTAAGTTTGAACCCATTGCTGTTGCCACTGTCTCATCTTATTGGGAGTCTGCCTCAAACAGCTTTAGTTGGCTAGAAGAGATGAAATAAAATATAGCCGGCAGTTCTAATGTCCTCTGTGCAGTGGATGACGTAGAACCTGGCAGTGTTTCCTTCTGTCGTACGCAAGATCACTATGAGCAGGGACTGAGTGGATGGGTGACACCTAACAACATCAATGTGCAAGTACTGCTAAAGGGGAAAAACATCTACTTTCTCCCTGCAAATGAAAATTCAAATAATGTGTCCTTAGGATACTCAATATACAATTGTATTGAGGTAATGAATAAACCATTTTCAAACCTGCATTCATAAAATGGAAGAATGAAAATGTCCAGGCATCATTAGTCCAAATAGAATATGAAGGTTTCTTGCCCTGGCAGTGTAGTTAATTCCTGTTAGACCATCTGCTAGTGGCTGGATTTACTCTCTGGCAAACATTCCCTTTTTTATTGTCTTCTGTGGCCACTGGATTATTCCTTCTGGATGGTTTATCTTTTTCCATTATACTCTTGGTCCACATGTGAGGTTGGCAGTGAGGTGGATGCCCTTTAGAGAAGGTGAATGGCTTTCAAAGGACACTTCTATTGATGCAAAAGTTTGTTGGCCTGGGGATTGGTGTGTGCTAGGTTTGCTTTTTTTTTTCTTCTTTTTCCCAAAATAATTCTCAAAAAAGTCTTCAAATAATTCTTATCTATATGTATTCTCTTTGTTATATTTATGGGCCCAAAGCACACCTCAGAAGTTTGAAACTGTGAAGCTTCTGAGATGTTAACTGCTTGCACACTTATATAAACAGGAGTCCTGGTGTGGTATTGTTGGTTTGAATTGCAAGGTTCGTGGTTCAAACTCACCAGCGGCTCCTTGGAAATCCTATATAGGGGTCACTAACAGTTGGAACTGACTTGACTGACTTTACAACAACAACAAGGTCAACAGTTCAAATTCACCAGTACCTCCTTGGAAACCCTTAATAGTATCACCAGGAGTTGGAACCAACTCAATGATATTTAACAAAAACACATATATATGTGTGTATATACACATACACATACCATACATATACATTGTTGTTGTTGTTAAGTGTCATTGAGTCGATTCCAACCCAAGCGACCCTGCATAAAGTTTCCAAGGACAAGCTGGTGAGCTTGAACCACCAACCTTGCAGTTCAAAGGACTTTGCAGTCTGACGCATTAGCCCACAGTGCCACTCCAGGACTCCATATACATATACATAGTCGATGGCACCTAACAACAACAACAATGTATATATTGTTGTTGTTGTTAAGTGCTGTCCAGTTAATTCCAACCTGTAGTATAGGGTTTCCAAGGAGCGACTGGTGAGCTTGCACCACTGACTTTGTGGTACAAACGACTAAATGACGTTGCAGTCCAGCACATTATCCCACAGTGCCACACC
>NW_006408884.1:2036183-2040748 GCF_000296735.1 Chrysochloris asiatica | reverse complement strand
ATATATATATATTTCTGTTCTATAGAGTAGTTATGAGTCAGAATTTACTCGCCAGCAGTGGGTTTTGGTAATCACCAAGGTGTTCCTGATTGAAACAAATGGTTAAGAACTTGGTTTTTAACCAAATGTTTGATCATTTGTATCCAGCCAGAAATACCTGGAAATAAAAGCATGGAAATCTACTGAAAAATCTGTCCTTGAAAATCTGCTGGAGCACAATTCTGTTCTGAACATACGAGTTCACCAAGGTTGGTATTTACTCATTGGTAATTGTTTTTGTTTTATTTTTCAAATACAGTTTGTACATGCAGGTGGGTCTGTTTCAAAGTAAAGAATTCTGAAATTCCGAATACTTGCTCGGTACATTAGTAAAAGTTCTCAGAGAAGGAGAATTCAAAATGGAATTAAGTGTGAAAGACTTTTATTATATGAAAATAAATAGGGAAGTATCAGGGATGTGGCTGTGAGTGTCACCAGATCAAAATTCATGCCTCTTCTGAATGATAGAAAAGCTTGGGTAAAATTGTAATAACTGCAACACTTGTCTAAGAAAGATTTGGCAAAGTTCTCAATACAAATTTATTGTCTCATGAGTTTTATGTTCCTATCAACTAATCTGCCTTAATATCCCTGCCTCATTCAATTGATTGTCATTTTAAATTGCTACATTAGCCCAAAGCGTCATCATTTGTTTTTTGAAATTGCTGTACCAGCTTCTTAACATATTTTCCTTCCTTTCTGTAATCTAGGTTCCACACTGCAATTGTCTTTGTGCTTTAAATTAATTCCAAATGTATTTCTGTTTTCAAAACTAAGGACGGCATTGGCTGAGACATGATCACTTATTTGACTTCAATGTTGGAATTATAGTTACTGGTAGATAATGTCACCATAACAACCAAAGTAAACATCAGCACATAACTGGTACTCACTGTAGCAGGCATGGCTAAGAACTTTAGAAACAAGTTAATACCCCACAAAGTATTATCTGAAATTTACAGGTGAATAAATTGAGACATGGCAAGGTTAAACACATTACCTAGCATCATAATCCAGTAATGGTATGGAAGCAGTTAAAGGATAGGTGCAAGGATCAAATAGTGGAAATAAAATGTAAGCATTTTTACTTACTGATAAAAAAGAGTGGAAGTTGAGGCTTAAATGTGAAAGAAAGTTTCCTAAAATTTGCATTAAAGTTAACTTAATCTTGACAACTACAGGCTTTCCAGTAGACAAAAGTTGATTCTTTTCTGAAGGCAGGCTAGTTGGAGAAGATAACACAGAAAAGTTTGCATTCATACCTGAGTTTTAGGTAAATCTCCCACATGAACAAACACTTCACCAAAGAAGACATCGAGGCAGCCAAGAAGCATGAAGAAATGCTCTTCATTACTCTTCAGAGAGATGAAAATCAAAACTACAATGAGATATCATCTCTCTCCAGCAAAATTAGCAAAGTTAAAAAATAAAAAAAAAGTATTAGTTGTATTACTAGGTGATGTTTTTAAGTTCCATTGAGTCAGTTCTGGCTCATAATGACCCTGCTTAGGGTTTTTGAGGAGTGGCTGGTGAGTTCAAACTGTTGACCTTGTGGTTTAAACCACTCTTGTACTGCAGTGCATTATCCTACAGTGCCACCCACTGTACAGGGAGAACTCAGGATGTTTTTGTTTTACAATATTGTTCTCATATTAAAGCATTTAAATTCAATGTTTATGCAGAACACTGACTCCACTGGCAAAATATATTATCTAGTAGCTTTAATTATTTTTTACCATATACTTGAAAAACAAGGGTTAGAATTTTTATATGGACAAATACAATAAATAAAGGGGGGAAAAAAGAGAGATTTCCCTAGTATTTGTTGTTAAATGCCATCAAATTGGTGAGATAAAAGCACCCACCTAGCTGTTCAAACTGACCGTGCAGACTAATACATTAACTCACAACACCACACCAGGACTCCATAATATATGCTGTTGTTGTTGTTAAATGCTATGGAGTCAGTTCCGATCCATAGTGACCCTTTATAGGGTATCCAAGGAGCTGCTGGGGAGCTTGAACCATCGACCTTGTGGTTCAAACCCACATTGCAGTCCAGCTCATACCGCAGCACCACACCAGGACTCTAATTCATAATATTGCTGTTTCCAAGAGCAGTTTCCAAGAGGAGCTCATGGCCTTTTAACCCACAGCACCACACCAGGACTCCATCTATGATATAGTGTTGTTAGTTGCCATTGAGTTGGTACTGACTCATAGCAACCCTATGCACAAAAGAATGAAACACTGCCCTGTCCTGGGCCAACCTCACAATTGTTGCCACTCTTGAGCCCATTGATGTTGCCACTTTGCAAAATTCATCTCATTGGTGGTCTTCCTCTTTTTCTCTGAACCTCCACCTTACCAAACATGATATCCTTCTCCAGCGACTGGTCCCTCCTGACAATATGTCTGAAGTATGAGAAACGAAGTTTGGTCATCCTGGCCTCCAAAGAGCACTCTGGCTATACTTCTTCCAACACAGATCTATTGGTTCTATTGGCAGCCCATGGCACTTGCAGTATTCTCCTCCAACTCCATAACTCAAATGCATCAGTTCTTCTACAGTCTTCCTGATTCATATGAGGTTATTGAAAATACCATGGCTTTGGTCAGGTGCACCTTAGTCCTCAAGCTGACATCTTTGCTCTTCAAAACTTTAAAAAGGTCTTGTGCAGCAGATTTGCCTAATGCAATACATTGTTTGATTTCTTGACTGCTGCTTCCATGAGTGTTGATGGTTGAGACAAGTAGAATGAAATCCTTGACAACTTCAATATTTTCAACATTGATAAGAATGTTGTTTATTAGTCTAGTGGTGAGGATTTTTCTTTTTTTGACATCGAGATGCAATTCATACTAAAGGCTGTGGTCTTTGATCTTCACCAGTAAGTATTTTAAGTCCTCTTCACTGTCAGCAAGCAAGGTTGTATCATCTGCATATCGCAGGTTGTTAATGAGTCTTCCTCCAATTGTGATGCCACGTTTTTCTTCATGGAACGAGTTTCTAGTATTATTTGCTCAACATACAGGTTGAATACATATGGTGAAAGAATACAACCCTGTCACACAACTTTCCTAATTTTAAACTATTCAGTGTTCCCATGTTCTGTTTGAACTACTGCCTCTTGGTCCATGTACAGATTCCTCATGAGAACAGTTAAGTGTTCCGGAATACTCATACTTTGCAATTTTGTCCATAGCTTGTCATGATCCACAAAAGTGAAAACCTTTGTGTAGTCAATAAAGCACAGGTAAATAAAATAAAGCACCGTCATATAGGTGGTATAAAAAGTGAATAAGGATCAGAAAAGTTTCTTGTACATAGCCTCAACGTATTTGAAGCAAAATTGGCAATCTCAAATTTCGATGAGTTTCTCTACAGATATGTTGTTGTTTTTAGCTGCCCCTTCCTCAGGGAGTCCCATACACAGTAGAATGGATTGCTGCATGATTCTGCACCTTTCCCATGATCTCTGACCTTTGTGATCCTTAGGGTTTAGTGGCTGATTTTCAGAAGTATTTTAACAGGACTTTCTTCCTAGTGCATCTTAGCCTGGAAGCTGTAGTTAAACCTGTTCAATGTCATAGCGACACTTAGGTCTGAGCTGACAAACAGGCAGTGAGTGGCTATGCCTGAGGTATAGTGTGGATAGGAGTCTTATCCAGGTTAGATTTTACCTCAGAACCACCACTAATACCTCTTACATTTTTAGATATACTTATACTAATGAATCAAAAATTTTAAAGTATAACTTTTTTGGAGTAATTAAATGCTTCCTGGCATGACTCTGTAGGATATGTACTCAACCTCAAAGACAGTTTTAACCACCGGTTTGGTGGTTCAAACTCAACAGTCACTCCTCGGAAACCCTATGCAAAGTGGCTATGAGTCACAACCAACTGGATGACACATAACAACCACAAGAATTTTATTTTATCTTTGGGCTTTGAATGAATGCTTTCTGTTTATCCTTCAGATTTTATCAGAAATCACTTCATATGAAAAACGTTCTCTGCAAACCCTAGATTTTCTCTCCTATTTTCTCTCTATATATATAACTCTCATAGAGACAGACCCAGTGTGCACACTCTAGCCCTACTGGACCACATCACTCTCTTCCTAGCTTTATCACACGTCTACAACTCTCAGTAAACAGCTCTATCATACAGTTTAGCACCATCCTATCCCAACCATCTCAAATACTGCATCTGATATGACTCAGCTCCTAAGCAAGAGCGATTTCTGTTTTCTCTCATTAATATTTGAGTTGCTTTTTTAAGGTCAAGATGTCAAAGACTACTATTTTTGAACTCCCACAGACTTTGGGTATAATTTATAGGTAAGGTTGTGGATTAAAAACTGCTGTTCTGGGATGATTTATATACAGCATTATGTGATGTTTTTCATGCAACTAAGCTTTGCCCTCCTGTTCTTGGCTGCAATTATGTGTCTCCCACTGTTAATACAACAACTGTCAAGCCAGCTGCTGCTCTAAATGGAAAGGATGCTTTTTTTTTTT
>NW_006408884.1:2025584-2036083 GCF_000296735.1 Chrysochloris asiatica | reverse complement strand
ATTTATATTAATTTTACTTAATTCCTTTACAATACATAAAATAAGTTTTAGATTTTGTATGTTTTCATGTAGAAAAATTATGATATTTCAAGTCAATTAAATTACTGGTGGGCACTTTGTTTTAGGCATTCTGATTTTTAAAAGTTTGGGTTTTACAAAATTTGGCTAATTTTATTGTTTCAAATGCAAACATTTTAAGTCATATTTTACTTAAGAAGCATCATGTAGAGAATAAACAATTATAAAGTCAAATCAAAAGAGATTTCTATTTCAGAACTTCAGTATTTAATGTTTAATTTTGGTAGGTCTAAGGAGCTCTGGTAGCGTAGTGGTTACGAATCCGGCTGCTAACCTGAAGGTCAGCAGTTCGAAACTATCAGCAGGAGAAAGATGGGACGTTCTGCTCCCGTGAATATTTACAGCGTTGGAAACCCTGTGCAGGGTCACTATGAGTCAGAACCAACTCCACGGTACTTAACAACAAGAAGCTCTGGTAGCACAGTGATTACGAATCGGGCTTCAGTTCGAAACTACCAGCTGTTGCGCTAGAGAAAGATGAGGCTCTCTGCTGCGGTAAAAGCTTCGGAAACCCTGTACAGGGTTGTTATGAGTCGGAACTGACTCTACAGCACATAACCACCAACACCAAGATCTTGACAAATAAATCCTTTGCCTACTGTCCTGAAACTCAGTTATTCTGAGATTAATTTAAAAGTTTTCCATAGTTTTGCAATAGCTTCTAGGCTAGCACAATATTTTTGTATGCAGAAAAATCCTAAATTGGTTGTCTTCAGGATGCTTTAATATCTATGTCTGTTTGTAAGTGCTGTCAAGTTGGTTCCAACTGATAGCAACCCTGTGTAAGATTTCTTGGCAGTGACTGGTGAGTTTGACTTGCCGACCTTGCAGTTCAAACTCACCTCGTGGTCCAGTGCATTGTCCTGCAGTGCTACACCAGGTCTCCCTCTATGTCTAGCTATATCTTTCTCTATATTTATAGTTATGAGAATCTGTATCAGTACCTAAATCAACGCAAGAAAGACAAGAGAAACAGAAAATGGAGAGACAGAAAGTCAGAGTCACAGACAGAGACTAAGACAGAGAGAAAGATGGTCTCCTAGCCATTATTATAAATCAACTTTGCTATTCATTTTTCTTTTCATATTTTAAAACATATTTTGATGTTTTGTTTCTGTTTTGCAATGACCTCTATTTTTATAAAGGACAGGATTCATGTGTGCTCTCCTCACCTATTAAACCTACACGAAACTGAGCAAAAAGATGATACATTTTAAGTCAGCTTGTCCTTACTCCATTAATGTCTTTTTTCCCCCTTAACTTGAAAAGCAATATGAAATGAAGAAAAGGTGGTATCGTTAAGGTCATATTAATCTATAATAAATTAGCTTTTAATGTGCCAAATAGAAGTCCACCCCAAAAGCTCATCACTTTTCATGTTATGTATTCAGGTAAATGAGTCTGGGAGACTGATGGCCACCTAGGAAGACATCATTCTTGAAAGCCCCAATGTAGTATAAAAGAAATGGACATTAGTTGTAGCTTACAGTAATCTCAGAGGACCTTTATAGGTATCAGCATAGCCATAAATTGACAAAGAACCTTGTTTGCCCTCGGCTGTCAAGAACCATAAGAAAAGATGTTTAAATGCTTGGAAAAACTTTAATGGATTGTCATTTGTTTAAACTTCAGTGATAATGCTTTGCTTGTTTTATTTCCCTTTCTTGGAAACATTGCAAAAAATAAAGTCCTCCAGCTATATAATCTCATGGTAACTCAAAGTCCTTTCCATAGTTCTAAATATTGAACACATTCTATTTAAGGGTTACCTGAACAATTCTTATCAAGGCATTTAACTTAAAATTCTATGCTTTCCTGAAAGCATTCCACATCTGTTGTTGTTAGGTGCCATGAAATCAGTTTTGAATCAAAGTGATGTTGCATAGTATTTCCAAGGAGTATTTGGTGGTTTTAAACTGCTGACCTTGTGTAAGTAGTCCAGTGCTTATACTGCAGCACCACACTAGGACTTCATTTCACATTTAGATGGCGTCATTCTGTATAGAAATAAAGCTACTGTAATTTTAACAATTCCACCATTCAGTAGCTCCTAGGAAACCCTAAATAGGATTGCTATAAGTCAGAAGTTACTCAGTATGATTAAGTGATTTAAGAGTTAAAATTTCTACATTTTTTAAATAACAAGATATATAATATGGTACAAAACTGCCATATTATGTGTCTTCAAGTTAGAATCTATATATAAAAAAAGAGCTGGTATCAGAAATAATGAATGCAAATATGAAATTATTCTTATTGTTTCTTGTCTTGAAAATTTTAATCATGGTTAATACCTTTATCAAATTGTAAACATAGACTATACAGATGAAATAATATATAGCATTTTTTTTTTCCTTTGGGCCTGAGCTAGTTGGTCTTTATTTTACATTATATTTCTCAAATGTATTTTCATATGATCTCTAATTATTCAACCCATTTTATAATATTGTGGTTTTATTCTTAATAAAATATGTATTCTACCTCAATAGAATTTAATATAGAATAAAATAAATTTTATTGGCTTTAGATCAAGATTGGTATGCATCAGGGTTATATCCGTTCACCATACTTATTCAGTCTGTATGCTGAGGAAATAATCCAAGGTGCTTGATTATATGAAGAAGAACATGACATCAGTATTGGAGGAAGACTCATTGCAATATGTAAATGGCACAACCTTGATTGTTGAAAGCAAAGGGCAATTGAAATACTTAGAGATGAAGATTAAAGAATACAGCTTTCAGTGTACACTGCAACTTATTGTAAAGAAAGCCAAAATTCTTACAGTTTAAACCAATAAATAATAGTATAATAAATGGAGAATCAATTGAAGCTGTCAAAGACTTGAATTTGTTTGGATCCACAATCGGTGCTCATGCAAGCAGCAGCCACGAAATCAACCAACACATTCCATTAGGCAAATCTGCTGCAAAAGTCATCTTTAAAGGTTGCAAGAGCAAAGATGTCAGTTTGAGGAGTAAGCTGCATTTGACCCAGCCATGACATTTTAATTACCATGTGAAAGTTCAACAGTGAATTAGGAAGACTTTAGAAGACTTGATGCATTTGAGTTATGGTGCTGGCAAAGAATATTCAAAGCACCATGACTTCAGAAGAACAACTCTGTATTGGAAGCAGAGTCAGAATGCTCCTTAAATATGTCATACTCTGGACATGTTCTTAGGAGTAACTCTTCCTTGAAAAGGTGAAGGGATAGAGAAAAGAGGATAATCCCAAATAAGGTGGATTTACACAGTAGCAGTAAAAACAGGCATAACAATACTTGTGAGGATAACACAGAACCAAGCAGTGTTTTGTTCTGTTGTGCATAGGGAAACTATGAATTGACACCAATTGAATGGTACCTAGCAACAATAACAATAAAATTTAAGTTTATCTCATTTTACTTGTATTTGGTTTACACATACAAAAGTGTGTTTCTATTATATATATATAGTGATACAAGAATATATAAAGAAAAGCTCTGGACATTGGGAAAGGAGCAGAGGGTGCTGAGAGTCCCTCCTGAGTGGGTTGCGGTGGGGAATGGCACTGCCACCCAGCTTGACCTTCGGAAGACCCTTCAGACTCTGGCCTTCTTTGCCACATCTGCCAAGTGACCATTGAGTAGGTACATGGTCCATGCTGGGTGTAGGGAAATTGGGCCAATTCCCCCTGGGGCTCATCTAGGGCTTCACTGTTCCTCCCATTCCCCCCTCTGTCTTGCTATGACCAGGCCAAGCAGCTGATCCTGGGGATGGGCTACCTTGTTGACAACATTGTAATCCACTTTGTGGCCAGCTTCATCGTGGTGAGTCCCTGATATAGGATTGGGAACTTAGACCCAGCCTGGGAACTTAGGGTGTCAGGAGAGACCAGGAGCTTAATAACTGGTGATGGGCACTTGAGGAGGGGCTTGCAGGGAAGCCATCCTCACGTCAGGTTAGGAATATAGATATAATAGTTAAGCTTATGTGTCAACTTGAATAGTCAAGGGTTCCCAGAGGTTTGGCAGGTGAAATATGATTCTCCTCATGGTGATGAAATATAATGCAAGCATAGTTAACTATATAGTGATTGACTATGAGCAGCCAATCAACTGAAATTATGTTTTCTTGGGGGCATGGCCTGCTCCCAATATAATAGACACAAGAAAAGCTTCTTTTTATTTTCCTGTGGGGGACCTGAGACTCTACAACTGCAAGCCATTTCCTTGATATAAACTTCTCTTTATAGGTAAAGATACATAAGTGTCACTGGCTTTGTTTACCTAGAATAATTGCCTAAGACAAGGAAGAAAGCTCATTTTTGAAGTCAAAATCAAACTCCTTATATGTAAGGAGTGATCAACTTCTGAAAAAAATATATGGCCAGTGAAACCTTATGGATAGCAGTAGAATCACTTAGGTTACAAGATCCTCAAAACAAAAATTAAATAGAGCTGCCTCCTGAAAGTAGTTATTGTTAAATGCCCTCGAGACAGAAACTTCCAGAGGTTTAACTTGAATTCAGAAGAGGATGTGGAATGAGAGATATCACTGCTGATGTCAGATGGATCTTAGCTGAAAGCAAAGAATATCAAAGAATACCTATGCTTTATTTACTATGGAAAGACTTTCAATTGTGTGGATCATGCCAAGCTACAGACAGCAGTGCAGAGAATGAGTATTCCAAAACATTTTTGTGCTCATGAGAACCCTGTACATAGACCAAGGGGCAGTTGTTCAAACAGAAGGGAACACTGAATTTCTACCACCAGTATGCTTCCTCCATTTCTAATGTGTTCTGCACTTCAACTTAACAAACCTATCTAGTTGGCTCAGCACAAAAATGATTTCTTTCCACACCTTTACTCTATTCTTTTCTCAAACAATATTCTCAAGCATGATATTACTTGTCTCTCTGCAGTGCTAAAGAATTGTACATCAAGGTTGGTTTGAACTGCAAGGTTGGTGGTTCAAGTTCATCATCTACTCCTTGTAAACCCAATACATGGTCGATATGAGTCATCATTAACAACAACAACATTAACTGTATTAGATATCCTTACATTCATCAAATGAACTAACTAAATCAAACTAAAAAAACCAAACTCATCTTGATTGATTCTTCTTCCATCAAGTTGTTTGGGATTATTATAACCATATATTTTATTAACTAGGTATAACTCATTGAACTGTACTGACACATTTCACATAACATTTTCTTAACACTTCCTAATGTATATGATTATACAACAGTTATTCAATAATCCAATGTATAATCTCTCCGAGAATTCTTCATTCATTCAATTTTTTTTTCTAAATTGCTCACATACATTTTTTTATGTATAAGTTCCAAATGAGTACAAGTAAGTGTTCCGAAATACTTATTCTCCACAATATTGTACATAGTTTGTCATGATAAAATGCAAAAATCAAAAGCCTTTGCATAGTCAATAAAGCACAAGTAAACAACTTTCTGGTATTCTCTGCTTTCAGCCAAGATCCATCTGACGTCATTCCATGTCCTCTTCTGAATCCAGCTTGAACGTCTGTCAGTTCCTTGTGAATGTAATGTTGTAGCTATTTTTAAATTATCTTTAGCAAAAATTTTACTTTCATGCACTATCAAAGATATTGTCCAATGATTTCCATATTCTGTTGGGTTACCTCTCTTTGAAAAGAACACAGATGTGTATCTATTCCAATCACTTCACCAGGTAGCTGTCTTCCAAATTTCTTGGCAAAGGTGAATATCTCCAAGGTTAAATCAGTTACTTGAAAGATTTCAGTGTGGTCCATCACTTCCCAGAGCCTTGTTCTGTGCCAGTGTCATCAATGCCTTTTGGAATTCTTCCTTCAATTGGCTCTTGATGTTGTGCTACCTCTTGAAATGGTTGAGCATCGACCCTTTCTTTTTGGTACATTGACTCCGTGTGTTCCTTCCATCTTTTGATGCTTTCTGCATCATCCCATATTTTGCCCATGTTGTTATTCTTGCTAAGTTCTGCCAAGTTGATTCTGACTCATAGCAACCTTTTATAGGATTTCCAGGTAGCAGTTGATGGGTTTGAATTGATTACCCTGTGTTTCGCTATACAGTCCTGATCCTGGAATGCCACACCAGAAACCCTATATTATCCTTCAATATTTCCAGTCAACTCTTCAATTTTTCTTCTGTTTTTCAACTTAAGAAATACTGAGTGTGTTCTCCCCTTTTGGTTTTCTAATTCCAGGTCTTTGCTCTTGTCATAATAACATATGACTTTTTTTTTTTTTTTTTTCTTGAGCTGCCCTTAGAAATATTCTGTTCACCTGTTTTACCTTCTCGTTTATTCCATTTGATTTGGCAACTCTACACTGGAAAGCGTGTGTCAGAGTTTCTTCAGACATCCTTTTTTGGTCTTTTCCTTCTTTCTTGTCTTCTCAGTGGCCTTTTGTTTTCTTCCTGTATGATGCTCTTGTGCCATCCCACAATTCTTCTGGTGTTCAGTCATTACTGTCTAATGTATAAAATCTGTTCTTAAGATGATCTCTAAATTCAAGTGGGATATGTTCTAAGTCATATTTTCACTCTCGTAGGATTGTTTTAAATGTTTTTGGCTGCAGCCTGAAACTTCAAATGAGCAACTAGTAATCTGTTTCACATTCTGCTCCTGACTTGGTTTTGGCTGATGATATGGAGCTTTTCCACTGTCTCTTTCCACAATTTGGTTTCTGTGTATTCCATCTAGTAAAGGTATATATACTGGTCTTTTATGTTATTTTAAAAAAAAGGTATTTGCAATGAAGACATTGTTGGTCTTTAAAATTTCTATTATGCAATCCTCAACATCATTTCTATCTAAAAGGCTATATTTATCAACTGTTGGTTCTTCTTTATTTACAGCCTTTGCATTCCAATCGGCAGTAATTATCAATATACCTTGATTGTATGCTTAATCTGTTTCTGACTGAAGGGTTTGGTAGCATTCTTCAATATCATCATCACTGGCTTTAGAATTTGGTGTGTAAATGTGAGTAATAATTGTATTAATATAAACAGCATTATTCTTCTAGACAGATCTTGAAGTGTTCTTTTGATTATGAAAGTGACACAATTCCTCTTTAATTTGTCATTCCTGGCATAATAAAACATGTGACTGTCAGATTCCAAACGGCTAATATCAGTCCATTTCAGTTCACTAATACCCAAGATATTGATGTTTGTGCCTTCCATTTCATTTTTGACAACTTACAATTTTCCTACATTCATACTTCATACATTCAATGTTCTCATTATTAATGGATGTTTACTGTCTTTTTGCCTCATTTTGAGTTATGCCTTGTTGTTGTTGTTAAGTGCCGTCGAGTCGGTTCCTACCCATAGCAACCCTGTACAGGGTTTCCGAGGGTGTAAATCTTTACGGGAGTAGAAAGCCTCATCTTATGCCTTATCAGCAAACAAATGTTTCAAAAGCTTTACTCCATTTGTGTCATCATGGTCAATGCTACTTTGAGGAGGCAGCCCTTCCTCAATCCTCTTTTGAGTGCCTTCTAACCTGAGGGACCCATCTTCCTTCACTATACCTGACACTATTCTGCTGCCCTTCATCATGTGCCAATATTCAATGTTCTCATGCATTCTGACATTGTTCCACTGCTATTCTTATGACTTTAAGTGACTAAGTATTCAAAAGTCCTTCATCTCTCCCTCTTACTAGTCTGTCTTATTCTACAAGCTCAGCTGAAGCCTGTCCTGCTGGCATTTAAAATATTGTGTCATAATTTCCAGCATCACAAACAACTACAGTATGTCAAACTGATAGACAAGTGTTTTATATATATACATATATATATATATACCATGTTAACTGCTGTCAAATCCATTCTGCCCCATAGTGACCCTGTGTGGGGTTCCCGAGAAGCTGTAAGATGATGCATTATACCACAAGGTTGGCATCGTCACTCCTCAGAAACCCTATACAGGGTAGCTATGAGTTGGAACTGATTTGTTGGCACTTTACAACAGCAACATATATACATTGTTGTGGCACTGTGGGATAAAAACCACAGGGCTGTAAACCACAAGGTCAGTGGTTCAAATCCACCAGCTGTTACTCAGTAACACTATACAGGGTCTCTATAAGTTGGAACTGACTCAATGGCACTTAACAACAATAACTATTACAATAACATACCAAAACTCATTACTTTCAAGTCTGTATTTACTCATGAGTTGACACTTACTTATAGTGATTCTATAGAACAGACTACCACTATAGAGTTTCTAAGGCTTTTAAGTGTGGTGGGCTGCTAAATATAAAGGTCATCAGTTTGAATCTACCAGTTGCTTTGTGGGAGAAAGATGAGGCTTTCTGCTCCCCTAAAGACATATACCCTTGGAAACCCCATACAGGTTCCTAATAGTATGTTGTATCTTCCTCATACAAAGTAACTGGTAAACTTGAGCTGCAAGCCTTTCAGTTAGCAGCCAAAACCTTTAACCTCTGAATCACCAGTCCCAATTCATATATATATACACATACACACATACATACACACACACAGAGTCCTACTGTGGCACACAGTAGATTAATGTGCTGGACTGCAAAGTCAATTCAAACCACAAGATTGGTGGTTCAAGCTCACCAGCTGATCCTAGGAAACCCTATACAGGGTCATTATGAGTCAAAACTGATTTGATGGCACTTAACAAGAACAATATATATGGAGCCCTGGAAGCAAAGTGGATTAAAATGTGGGCTGCTAACCACAGAGCTGGGCTTCTAACTACAAGATCAGCAGTTTGAATCTACCAATCAGACTGTGGGAGAAATATGCGACTTTCTGCTCCAGTAAAAATATACAACCTCCAAAACCCTGTATAGGGTCCCTATGAGTCAGAACTGAATTGATGGCACTTAATACCAACAACAAAAATAATGGATACATATATATTGTTGTTGTTAAGTGCCGTTAAGTCGGTTCCAATGCATAACTACCCAGTATAGTATTTCCAATAAGCAACTTGTGAGTTTGAACAACTGACTTGTGGTTTAAACCATACTTGCAGTCCTGAGTTTGCCCTACAGTGCAACTCCAGCACTGTATACATACACACACACACACCATATGGAGTCCTGGTGTGGCACTGTGGGTTAATGTCCTGGACTGAAAAAGTCATTTGAACTGCAAGGTCAGTGGTTCAAGGTCACCAGCCACTCCTAGGAAACCCTATACAAAGTCACTATGGGTTGGAACCGACTCAACACTCAACAACAAACAACAGATATACATATATATTTAATATAAAGCAAATACTGAATTCTAACTTTAATACATTAATAAAAATGACAGGAAGCTTCTTGTTAAAATTGGTTGGTTGAATGAATACACACACTAGCTCATGCTGCCTCCCTAAAACTTACTAAAATGTTGTATTAGTTGACTTAAAAAAAGTACTGGGAAATCTAGAGAGAAGATGTTGTTGTTATTACTAAGTGTTGTCAGTTGGTTCCAACATATAGTTATCCTGTAGAATGTTTCCGAGGCTGAAAATCTTTGCTGGAGCAAAAACCCTCATGCTTATCCTACAGAGTCCTTGTACTCCCAGGGGAGATATCATCAACCATATTTTGAAAATAATTTGCAGATGCAGCAAGTATAACTTAATAAGATTAAATTCATAAGCAGCATTTTAAAACAAGCTCTTAGCTAAATATTGGTGGTTATGTACCATGGAGTTGGTTCCAACTCATAGCGACCCAGTACAGAGTTTCCGAGGCTGTAGATCTTTATGGAAGCAGAAAGCCTCATCTTTCTCACACGGAACAGCTGGCAGTTTCGAACTGCTGACTTTAATGTTCGCAGCCTGATTCGTAGCCACTGTGCTACCAGAGCATGGAAAATTGGCAAAATTGTCTAATATCTGAATAGTAACATGTGTAATAAGAAAAAAAAACAAATAAAGGAATACAAATACAGATATCATATTACAGAAAATATACAGAAAAGCATAAGTTTTCAAATTGATAGATGTCATGGATGACCAGTGCTAAATTGGAGGATGGAATAAAATAGCAGTAAGATTTTTTTTTAATGTTTTATTGTGAATTATGTGATAGTTTACATGGGAGAACATTAGTTTAACATTCATTCTATCGTATATCGTCTCATTGCCATGGTTACTATCTCCTACATGCGTCATCAACTAACCAAAGGGTATCCTGCAAGCCTGCCCCCCACACCCTCCCAGTCTTCAGCACACAGTTGCTCTCCCTCTCTGGATCTGAAGTCCCCAGCTGCTCCATCGCTCTACATCATCATCTCTGGCTCCATCTCAGGCATCACTGCTTCTCTGGGTAGGGTCCCGCTCTCCGCTCTTCTCCATTGATGGTCCTAAGGACCTCGAAAACTAGATTGAAAAGTTAATCACTCCCCTCCTTGCTATAAAACATC
>NW_006408884.1:2008451-2024358 GCF_000296735.1 Chrysochloris asiatica | reverse complement strand
GCTCCGCGGGAGAAAGATGAGGCTTTCTACTCCCGTAAAGATTTACACCCTCGGAAACCCTGTACAGGGTCGCTATGGGTCGGACCCGACTCGACGGCACTTAACAACAACAACAAGAAAGCAAAGCCAAGGAGTACTCCATATTCCAAATCCACTTTAATGTAGATATATAAAAATGAAACTTTTCCCCATAGGGAAGATCGAATAGATGGCAGTTGTGATCAACTATGTCAACTTGTATTCTCTTATACTAAGATCAATTGCATTTCCCCTCTTTTAAAATGAGCATTGTCATAATTTGTCTTCTTTATTATCATAGAGGAAAAATGAGGACTTATAATATCATATCCTCTAGCATTCCTTATGTAACATCTCTTTGACTCTCATTTACATGCTTTATGAATATATTTATTATATGAATGTCAATTGCCTAATATCTTCTAAGTTGTTCAAGGCAGTAAGCCAGGATTTTTCTAAGTTTGTAAGTATATTGATTTTCACAGAAGAATTAGAGATTTCTGTATTAATTACATTGTTTACACAAAAATGAATTTTATGTCATTTGTTCATTCTTATTATATACATTTTCAAAATTGCAGAGCAATTACATAAATTGCTAAAATGGTATGAGATGGCTAATTTGATTTATCAAGATGCAGATACATAAGTATTCCCATATCAGACACATTAGACTTAGAACTTGTAATAAATTTTGAGTTTTAACAGTACAGTTTATAATACATATGCCTATCTTAAACTGATTAGTTTTATTATAAAACAACATAGTAGTTTTTTTTTGTTTTTGTTTTTTCCTATTCAAGTCATACTGTGTTTTTATTTGCTATTGTTATTAGTCTCTATGAAAAATAATAAGGAACTGACTACTACTACTTGGATAAGGAGTTCTGGTAGCATAGTGGTTACAAATAAGATTTAGTGTTGTTAGGAGCCATCGAGTTGGTACAAACTCATAGAAATCTTATGCACAACAGAATGAAACACTGCCCAATCCTGGGCCAACCTCACAATCATTGCCACACTTGAGCCCATTGATGCTGTCACTTTGCCAATCCATCTTGCTGGGGGGCTTCTCTTTTTCTCTGAACCTCCACCTTACCAAACATGATATCCTTCTCCAGTGACTGGTCCCTCCTGACAATATGTCCGAAGTATGAGAGACGAAGTTTGGTCATCCTGGCCTCCAAGGAGCACTCTGGCTTCACTTCTTCCAACATGGATCTATTGGTTCTTTTGGCAGCCTTTGGCACTTTCAATATTCTCCTCCAACCCTAACTCAAAAGCATCAATTCTTCTACAGTCTTCCTTATTCTCTGTCCAGCTTTCGCTGGCATATGAGGTTATTAAAAATACCATGGCTTGGGTCAGGCGCACTTTAGTCCTCAAGCTGACGTCTTTGCTCTTCAACACTTTAAAAGTCCTTATGTAGCAGATTTGCCTAATACAATACATCGTTTGATTTCTTGACTGCTGCTTCCATGAATGTTGATAGTTAATCCAAGAAGAATGAAGTCCTTGACAACTTCAATCTTTTCTCTATTGATAAGAATGTTGTTTAGTGGTGAGGATTTTTGTTTTCTTGACATTGAGATGTATCCATACTGAAGGCTGTGCTCTTTGATTTTTATCAGTAAATATTTTAAGTCTTCTTCACTTTCAGCAAGCATCTGTGTAAGATTTATAGTCTTGGAAATCCTATAGAGTCATATGAGTCAGAACCAACTCCACAGCACACCACCACCACTAAGAATATTTTTTAATTGACAAGTTCATTTGAGAACATTATATTAAATAAAATTTAATTTTGAGTAAAATATGTGAAAAGTATTTTGAATAGACTCAATTTTTCTAATGCATTTTTTTTCTCCCCCCAGGGAAAGATAGATGAGCCAAACGTTTGAGACTAGATCATTTAAAAGAGACAGAGAACCTTACATATAATAAGCCTTTGAGAAGACATAATTATTATGGTATATGCTAAAAAGTCCCAGATGAGAATAATTGTTTAAGTTACTTAAGAAGTAATCATTTTGCCACTTTCTAAGTCTATTAACTCAAGTATCTCTTTATGCCTCAGTCTTTCTCTAAGTTTTTTTTAATCTTTTTTCACTTGGTTCAGTTATATTCCTTCAAATCTTTCAAATATTTTAGTATCATTAAAATTCACATTAAAACAATCATTTCTGTAATTTTAGTGTTGTTACCAATACACCAGTATTTCAAACATTCTGTCACTATTGCCTTAAAATAATGCCATGAAAGGTGTTACTGAAGTGCATGTGAGCCAAAAGGCTTAATGTTGCACAGCTGGTAAATGGGTGATGTAAAGCACATATCTGTGAACAGTGATTTCAGTAAAGTTTCTATTGTCGTACATTTGTCTTTGATTTCCTTTGTATTCCCCATGCTAATCAGTCACGGGACTCCTGGTATGGTGCTGTAGGATCAGCACTGGACTGTGAACCACACAGTCAGCAGTTCAAACACACTAGCTGCTAAAAGTAGACGTTTTGTAATAAAAGGAGGGGAGTGGTTGATCTTGCAGTCCAGGAGTGGAGGACCCTGGGAACATCAATGGAAAGGAGTGGGGTTTGGGACCCTATCCAGAGAGTCAGAGACGCTGAGATGGAGGCAGAGAAGATGACATGGAGAGAGGGAACAGCTGGGAACTCTAGACTCAAGAAGGGAGAGTGATTGTGTGCTGGTGGCTGGGGGGCAGGTTTGCAGGATATGCCCTTTGGTTGTTTGAATGGTTATATCTTCCTGAGTGCTCTGGTGTACATAAAAAACAAACAAACAAAAAACAGAGGGAATGGAGGCCAAATGCTGTTGAATGATGATGCATGGAAGGAATTATAATCTTTGCAATGAAATGAAATATGATAGGATGAATGTAAAGCTGATGTTCTGCCATGTAAACTATCACCCAATTCACAATCAAAATTAAAAAAATTAAAAAAAATAAAAACAACCACACACATACTAACTGCTCCTTGGGAACCCTGTACAGGGTCCCACTGTGTCAGAACCTACTTTGACGGCACTTACCAACAACAATGAGTAATGTAATAATGTAAAAGACCTGTTTGGTTTCTATGCATGTAGTTTTTGGTCATTAAATGATTCATTGAGTAATCCATTGCACAATCCATGAACCTTTTCATTAAATGACATGTATTTGGATCATGACCTAGGTGACCTAGAGGAACTCTACTGCCTAAGGAAAAAAAATTAGGCTCCTTCAGTTATCTTTGTTGCTAGAAATAGCTAATTTGTTGTTATTCACCTGATGTTGTTAGATGCTGTACAGTTAATTCTGACTCATAGCTATCCCATGATCATTATCTACTGACCATATTTTTCCAACCCACTTCCTAATACCAGAAACCAAATCTTAATTTTATTAAGAAATTGTAGATTCTGGAGCATAATTTCATTCCATTTGTCACATTTTACACATTGTGGCAATTTCTTCTTTAAAAGCAACAAACTAGGCTTTATAATTTTTCTAGGACTATACTGAGTTTCTTACTACAAATCACCCACTCCTGATTTATTTTTTTCTAGCATCAGGACAAATATCTGAGTTTCTTAGACTCTTTATGGTGCTTACATTTACAATGATAAGTGTTTTTAATAATGTATTGTTACTTTTTTACACTCCACATAATATTTAATAACCAGGCAAACCCATAAAGCAATAGAAGTATCAATTAGATGAAAAGCAATTATCATCCAGTCACTGGGTTTGACTAGCTTTACAAGGTCCTGCAAGTAAAAGTTATTATTACAATAATACATGAGATCGTATATGAATCATTACTCTTTGTGACCTAGGGAATAAATATAATTTATCTTGGTGCCAAAGACAGTTCCGTTAGCACCAAGCAGTAACTCAATATCGGGTGAATTTGGACTGAACATTGTAAAACTGTCTATGTGCATAATGTAACTTTCAAAATTAATCTGCTATTGATTTTGTTCTTAAATTTATTCAGATTAGTAGTTCATTTTAAGAGCTACAACTCTGTGGCATCAAACAGCAAAATACGCATAACAAACATTTTTAAAGCACTGTTAAAATTTCCTTAATTTTCATATTTGGAAGCAGTTAAGATGTTTTCAGTCCTAATTTATAATTCTTTGTTTATGCCCATCTGAACCAAAAGTTTATACTTCAGCAATTCTACAAACTATATGGTTTTACTAATCAAAACTACTTTTGCTATATATGTCAGCTGTAGCTGAGTTATGATACTGCTTCTTCAGGTAATGGTGATATTCGAAGCCATTCATCATTAACCAAACCAAAAAATACTGCATAAATATTTGAAATGAAATAGTTTCTAGGCAGGCTATAATAATATTTGTGATCTATATTTATCAGAGGAAAAATGTGAATTTTTAAGAATGAGGAAAATGTCCTTCATCCTATTCCCTTGCAATATATTAATGCATTTTGCCTTGAATTCCAGTGGTTTCTGAAAAAGCAACTGATTCTATAACTACACATAGTAGATTGACCTGTATATGTTACAGCAGTCATATTTTCAGTGGTGAAAATATTCAGCATCAGAATTCAAGACAATAAAATGTTAAAGTAAAGCAAGTCTTTGCATTGCTTTACTTTAACATTTTATTGTCTTGAATTTTTGAAAATGAGATCTTATTAATCTTAAAATACTTTGTTAAAAACTTTTAATAAAATTTAACCATTAACCAAAACTGTTTCTGACTCAGACACTAGAGGACAGAGTAGAACTTCCCCATTGGGTTTCTGTAATCTTTACGGAAGCAGACTCTCTCGCAATAACTTAGACAATGTGCCACGGTAGCATTATACATAGATACTATAGAATTTCCAGTAAACCATAATAGATTGACAACATGCAACAAATCACTTTTGGTATCATCATGTCTATGATATGAAAGAAAGCATTTGTAGCTCTGATGGCTAGGGGAAAGAGTGCCTTTCACCCCTCCTTCCTTTTGGTTAAAGGAGATATGACACATGTGTCACTATCAAATAAAAAATTAACTGCCACTTTATTAAGTGTTACTGAAAACTGAATGTGTCATATTCAGAATTTGGAACAGGAAGTAAATTCTTGGAAGAGATGGACTTTCAAATTTAAATGTAGAGTCGGCAAAGTGGAAGAATGTCTACATCTTTGGTACTTAATTGTAAAACATTTGGTTACACTACTTGAGGGAAAAGATCATGACAACTTGTCTGTGGTTTTCTCTACTCTCTCTCAAGATAGATGCAAATGAAAGAGCATTTGCTCCTCATTATACTGAAGACCATCCAACTGCACAGAAAATCTCATTTTACACTAAGCTGGCACTGTTCATGACAGTATACCATAAGAAACTGCAATTGCTGACATTGTTGAGTTACTAAAGCTATCAAACTTTTATAAATTCTGGCTTTATCACTGGATACTCTATTTTCATAATCCAATGTTGCTGTTTTTAGGGGGCCTTGAGTCTGTTTCAACTCAATGCAAACCTGTGCACAGTAGAATAAAACATTGTGTGCCATCCTCACAATTGATGCTATTTTTGAGCCCATTTTCGTTGCCACTGTGTCAGATCATCTAGTTGGGGCTCTTCTACTTTTTCACTCACCCTCCATTTTTACAAGGATGATGTCCTTCTCCAGGGACTTGTATTTCCTGACAACATGTCCAAAGTATGAGAGATGGAGTCTCGCCATCCTCACTTCTAAGGAGTATCCTAAGATGCATATTTCTACAAAGATGCATTTGTTTGTTCTTCTGGCAGTCCATGGAACTTTCAATATAATTCAAATGCATTGATTCTTCTATGATTTTCCTTACTCAGTGTCAAAATTTCAAATGCATATAAAGCAATTGAAAATACCATGGCTTGAGTTAGGAGCACTTTAGTCTCCAAAGTCCCATCTTTGTTTTCTAATGCTTTAAAGAGGTCTTTTGCAGAATATTTGTCTAATGCAGTGTGTTGCTTTTAATTGTTGTTAAGTGCTGTTGAGTTATTTACGACTCAGTGATGCTGTGTGGGGTTTTGAAGGAGTGGCTGTTGAATTTGCACCTCTGACCTTGCAGTTCAAACTGACTTGCAATTCAAACTAACTGGCCGTCCAGTGCTTATCCTATCATGCCACAACAGGACCCCAGTAAGTCATTAGATATCTTGAACATTGCTTCCATGTGAGTCGATCGTGGATCCAAGCAAATTGTAGCCGTTAACGACTTCAAATTATTCTTCATTGATTATGATTTGATTTGTTAGACTAGTTGAGCATTCTTGTTGTCTTCAAATTGAGGTGTAAGCCATCATAAAGTTTATAATCGTTTGTCTTCATCAGTAGATATTGTAAGGCCTTTTGGCTTCCAGAAAGCATTGTTTTATCATATGCATATCACAGGTTCTTAATGGGTCTTCCTCCATCCTGTTGCCATGGTTTTCTACATATAATCCAGTTTCTCAGATCATTTGTTCATCATGAAAGTTGAGTAAGTATTGTGAAATGATTCAACCCTGATGCACACTTTTCCTTATTTTAAACGTTTCAGTAGCCCCTTATTCTCTTTGAACTACTGACTCTTGGTCTGGATAAACATTCCTCATGAGCACAATGAAGTGTTCTAGAATACTCATTCTTCACACTGTTATTCATAGTTTGTTATGATCAACACAATTGAATGCCTTTGCATAATCAGTAAAGCACAAGTAAACATGTTTCTCTGCTTTCCACCAAGATGCATCTAATGTTAACAATAATATCCCTTCTTCCATGTTCTTTTCTGAATCTGGCTTCAATATCTAGCAACTCCCTGTTGATGTAAAGCTGCAATTTTTTAAACATTTTTCTCTGCAGAATCTTAGTTGCATATGATATTGTTCAATGATTTCCACATTCTGTTGAGTCACCATCCTTTGGAATGGACAAAGATATGGATCTCATTCAATCATTTGTTCTAGTAGTTGTCTTCCAAATTTCTTAGAATAGATGAGTTAGCGCCTCAAACATAGCATCAGTTTGTTGAAACATTTCAACTAGTATCCTGTCCATTCCTGTAGTCTCGTTTTTTTGTTTTGTTTTGTTTTTTTACCAATGCCTTCAGTGCAGTTTGGACTTCTTCCTTCAGTGGCATCAGTTCCTGGTTATACACTCTCTCTTGAAATGGTAGAACATAGGCCATTTATTTTGCATACAGTGACTCTGTATATTCTTTCCATCTTTTATGATGCATCATTCAATATTATAGCATATCAGTATGGTGATGTCGGTGGTGGCTGTGTGCAGTGGAGTCATTTCTAACTCATAGCAAACATGCACAGGGTTTCCAAGGCTGTAAATCTTTACAGAAGCAGAAGGCATTATCCTTCTCCCATGGAACACCTGGTAGTTTTGAATTGCTGACTTTGCAGTTGGCAGTCCAACTTGTAACCAGAACTCATATTTGGCCCATACAATTCTTCAATAATTTAACCCAGGGCTAGAATTTTTCTTCAATTCTTTCATCTTTAAATGTTTTGACTGTATCCTTCCCTTTTGATTTTCTATTTCCAAGTCTTTGCACATTTCATTATAATACTTTACTTTGTCCTCTTGAGCTTCCCTTAGAAAATTTCTTTTCACCTCTTTTACTTCATCATTTCTTCCATTTATTTAGTTTTTCTAATTTCAGGAGCAAGTTTTAGAGTCTCTTCTGATACACATTTTGGAATTTACTTTCCTTCTTGTCTTTTTAATGATCTTTTGTTTTGTTTTCTTCACTTACGATGTTCTTGATGTCATCCCACTATCTTCTGGTCTTCAGTCATTAATGTCTAATGCATCAAAGCATTTCTTGAGATGTTCTCTGTTAGGATCGGATATAATCAAGATCATATTTTGACAGTTATGAACTTCTCTTACTTTTCTTTGGCATCAACCTGAACTTATCTATTACCAATTAATGTTGAGTTCCATAATCAATCTCTGGCCTTTTTTGACTGATGATACTGAGTTTCTTTATCGTCTGTTCCTACAGATGTCCATTTGACTCCTGTGTATTCCATCTGGTGTAGTCCAAGTGTATAGTCACCATTTATGTTGTTAAAAAAAGATATTTGCCAAACTTTTCAATCACCATGGCCATATTTTCCAACAAATGATTCTTCATTTTTGTTTACAACTTTGCCTCCAACTACATTTATCTACATTTATCTGCAGTGCTAAAATAGAATTACAGCATTGCTGAGCATGGCTGAGGCTAGGTCAAAGCACTGAGGGCCAGAGAGAGAGGCTTAACTGTGGTAACAGTAGAGGAGACACTCTTCTGACTGGAAGAACTGTCCCCTGAGCATTTCCTGATCCTGCATTGTAACCTGTCAGTTTCACTAATAATCCCCATAACTGTGAATATAGTGTCTATGTTCTATGTGGGCACTGTAATGAATTATCAAACCCAGATGAGATTTACAGAGTGCCATGGAAGGGATGGCTTGGTGCTCATATTTTCTAGCATTGAGCTCACCAACAATTATTAATGTATCTTGATTGCATTTTTGATCACTTTAGGACAGAAGATCTTGATAGAATTCTTCAAATTCATAATCCTTGTCTTTAGTGATTCGAATACTAGTCACATGAACTGAACATGGTCTTTTTTGTAGGCATATCAGTATTATCCTATCACAGATGGCATTGAAATGCTCTGTTCAGTGATGAATGTGATACAATTCTATTCAGTTTATTTTCCTGCATAGTAAACCATATGATTATCTGATAAATTCCTTGGAAACCTTATACAGGGTTACTATGAGTCAGAACAGAATCAACAGCACTTAAAAAAAGACAACAACATATTTTCATAGATTCATAATTTGTACCTTCCATATTCAGATTATTAATGGATGTTTGCAGCTCTTCCTCCTCATTTTGACTTATGCCACATCAGCAAATGAAAGTCTTGAAAGCTTTGCTCCATCCACATCATTAAGGTCAGCTCTATTTTGAGGAAACAACCCTTCCCAAGTCATTTTTGAGTATCTTTCAACCTGAGGGTCAGGTCTTCTGACACTGTATCTGACAATATCCTATTGCTAACTATTCACACATTCTTCAGTGTCTAATGTTTCTTAGTCTGTCATAGTCTGGATGTTCAGCTGAAAGCTGTCCACTATAGGAGACCCTGTTGTAATCTAAAATGCTGGTGGCAACATTTTAGCATCAGAGCAACACAAAAGCCACTAACTGTCAGATGAGTGGGGGAATGATTCAGTATATGTCCTTTATTATGTCAGTTCTTGAATTTCCTATTAGAGCAGCTAGTTTATGTCAGGTGCCATCGAATCGGTACCGACTCAGAGCGACCCCATGCACAGCAGAACGAAACAATGTCCGATCCTGGGCCAACCTCACTACCGCTGCCACACTTGACGCCATCAGTGCTGCTACCTGACCAATCCATCTCGTTATGGGTCTTCCTCTTTTTCTTTGACCCTCCACCTTACCCAGCATGACATCCTTCTCCAGCGACTGTTTTCTCTGGATAATATGTCCAAAGTATGAGAGACGAAGCTTAGCCATCCTGGCCTCCAAGGAGCACTCTGGCTGCACTTCTTCCAAAACAGATCTATTGGTTCTTTTGGCAGTCCATGGCACTTTCAGTATTCTCCTCCAACACCACAACTCAAAGGCATCAATGCTTCTATGATCCTCCTTATTCACTGTCCAGCTTTCACATCCATATGAAGTTATTGAAAACACCTGGGTCAGGTGCACCTTAGTCCTCAAGCTGACATCTCTGTTCTTCAATACTTTAAAAAGTTCCTGTGCAGCAGATTTGTCCAATGCAATACGTCGTCTGAGTTCTTGTCTGCTGCTTCCGTGAGTGTTGAAGCAGCACTCGTCTGTCTGTCGTGCTGTGGTGGTTTGAGTTGCTGTGATTCTGAAGGCTATGCCACAGGTGTTTTAAATAACCAGCAGGGTCACCCATGGTGGGCAGGTTTCAGATAAGCCACAAAACAAAGACAGACTAGGAAGAAAGAGTGACAAACTACTTCCGAATCGCTAGTCACTGAAAACTCTATGAATAGCTAGTTTATGGTACATCTAAAATTGTAGAGAGAATTGTGACAATGGAAGAATTTGAATCCTTGATATTATTGAAATGTTGGATGTGCTCAAACTGAAATCTACTAGGATACAGCATTAAGGAAAATTTTAGGGAAAAGCTAATAAGACAGATGTGCTTTGAGATTCAAGCTATGGCAGCAAAATGGTTAAATGCTAATAGAAAACCTGGCAGTTTAAACCCACCCAGAGGCTCTGCTGCAAAAAGGCCTGGTGGGCTGATCCTCTAAAAATTAATGTCTCTAAATATTATGGGCTAGTTCTACTTTGTCCTGTGAGGCCACTATGAATCAAAATCATGTTGAAAACACCTAATAACAACAACAGCATATGTGAGATCTGCTTATTGCGTTCAGTTAGCTCACAAAATATCACTGGTGATAAATCAGTGCATTTTCTTTATTAATTCAGCAATTCACATTTGAATTTTAGTTTACCTGCAACACAGAGCATTATCTAATAGTATTTTCCTCCATTAACGTAACATATTGACCACACGGAACTTAACTAGCACCAGCTCTGGACCGATTACTTGCATGAGCCTTTTAACTGATTCTAAATTTGTTCTCTACAATTTATTACTCAAAATGAATACAAATTCTGTGTTCAGAACCTTAATCTAATGTTTCCATGCCCTAGCTTACAATTACCATGGTTTTACTAATTTCTAAAAATAAAGAACAAATCCACAGCATGCTGTGTAAGGTTTTTATGGGTTAACTGTAATAAACTTCCTCTCATTTCCTCTGTTGTAGCCAAAAGTGTTTTCTTTTTAAGTCATTTGAGGGTGACTTGATTCCTTTTGTTGTTATTGCTGTTGTTGTTATTAAGTGCCACTGAGTCAGTTCCAACCCATAGCAACCCTGTATAAGGTTTCTGAGGAGGAGCTGGTGAGCTTGAACCACTGACCTTGGGGTTCAAACTAACTTTTCAGTCCAGCACATTAACCCACAGTGCCACACCAGGACAAATAGGGAGTCAGCATATGAAAAATATCTAAAATTGGTGTAATGCTTTTAAACTCAGACAACTCACCTAACGTATAGAAAAAGAAACAATCAGAAAAAATACTAGTGTTGGCATAAAATAACTAGGAAAGTAAACAAAACCCTGTTTGAAGGCTATTTAACTTAACTTTATTGAAAACTGAGTGATGATTAAAATAATAATAAGGGAATACATGGAACACCCAATTTAAATTCAACTTCTTTTGTGAAAGTATCGCCTCAAATATTATTCTCCAATTGAAAAAATAAAATCATATAACATTGACATTTAAAAACAGAATTGTCTCTTCCTCACTTTGATAGTGTTAAACATGTAATGTATTGTTTACAGAAATATTGAGTTAAAATCAACATTATTTTTCTTTTCTTTTCTTTTAATATTGATATGGACACATATATAGAATGTGTGTATTCATTCACTTGAGATGTTTTATACTTTAAATATTAACTACTTTTATGACATTTCTATGAGTTCAATGTGTTAAGTGTTGTCGAGTTGGTTCCGATTCATAGTGACCTTGTTTAGGGTTTCCGAGGAGCAGCTGGTGGATTTGAACTGCCAACTTTGTGCTGATCCTACAGAGCCACACCAGGAGTCGAATAGTTCATCACATTTTAAAATATATTATTAAATTATCACTGGAAAGAAAAAAAAAAAAACTATTCAACAATTAACATTATACTCTTTAAGAAATTTCACACTTTGGATGATATTCTTCTTCACTATTCATATACCCTTAGTTATCTGGAATTTTAGGGGCCATGGCGGGAATGATCCTTTTTTATACCTTTCCTCTCCAGGATTTTTAATGTATTTCCCAGACTAAAGTCTAATTTTTTTGTGCCTTATGTAAACTTCTTCTGATTCCCAACACGGGAAACAGTTTATTCATCCTGAGGACACCTGCTAAGGGCTGCATCTCAACCTAGATCTTTCCAAACAATGTCAATACTTATTATTTTGTTCTTGCTACAGATTGCAGAATATGGCAGAGCTCTAACTCTTAGTTAAGTTACTCCTGTATTCATTGTTCTTGTTTTAAATAGTCCCAATTCATAGAAACCCTATATGGGAATTAGGAGGAGAACTGGTGGGTTGAACTGTCAACTGTGTGGTTCAGAGACCAGTGCTTCTCCTATAGTGCCATATCAGGAGTCCACTATTTTATGATTTTATGTTTCTTGGAGACTTTGGGTAGCTAAATAGTTAAACACTGACCAAGTAACATAAAGTTAGCAGGTCAATCCCTTCCAAATGAGCCTCAGGAGAACAGTCTGGGAGTCTACTTCCAAGAGGTCACAACCTTGAGAACCTTGCTCTTACTCTGCACACATGATGTCACCATGACCCAGAATCAATCTGACAGCAACTGGAATTGATTTTTTTTGTTAATAATTTTTAAGCCAAAATCCCAGAAAAAATCATTTCAACTGTATTAATATTAAGAGCAAAGTAAAATATATTGATAATAAGAAACATAGCCTAAATTTCTCATTTAAACATTCTCCTATAAATACTTCATTGAAAAATATTTTCTGGATAGATGAATTGACTAATATTGTATTTTATCTTTCTTACTTAATTGATGGGGGAAATGGTTGATATTGGTTAAAAAATAAATTGTCCCTGTTCCTTGTACCCATTTTGTTCTGCTTATAAAAACAGTAGTTTAGAAGAATTTTTGTTTTGTTTTTGTCTATAATAAAGTAAAAGAAACTGTCAAGATAATGATGTTGAAACTTTTTTGAAAAAAAAAATCCTTTTTTTTTTGGTAAGGGTAGTGATTATGAGTCACAGCACAAAGAAGTTGTTAAATTTCTGTATATCAGTGATGATAAAATTAAAAAATACATATGTTGGATTTCTTTAAGAAGAGCACTTTTTTTCACGCTGAGTTAATCACTCTGGATAGTATTGTTTACTGTAACTATGTGTAGTACTTTATTCCATTCTGTTTATCTTGTGATATTTACAAGTACATATGGAAGAAGCAGTTTGGGTGTGGCATTTCAGGATAATGCACTTAACTACAAGAGAGATTTGAACTGTAAGATCAGCAGTTCAAACTCAGCAACCACTTTTCAGAAACACTAGACAGGGTCACTATGAGTCAGAACCAACTCAGTGGCACTTAAAAAGAACAGCATCAACAATATAAGCAGCAGTCAAGAAATCAAATAATATTTTGCATTAAGCAAATCTGCTGCAAAAGACCTAAGTGTTGAAAAGAAAAGATGTCAGGTTTAGAACTAAATTGAGCCTGACCTAAGCGATGATATTTTCAATAACATATGCATGTGAAAATTGGATAGTGAATAAACACAGAAGTCCACAGAAGAATTGATGCATTTGAGTTATGTTGTTGGAGGAGAATATTAAAAGTACCATGGCCTGCCAAAATAACAAACCAATGTGTGTTGGAAGAAGTACAGCAAGAATTCCATTCGAAGCCAGGATGGGCAGATTTTGTTTCTCATACTTTGGGCATTTTATCAGGAAAGACCAGTCCTTGGTAAAGGACATCGTGCTTGGTAAAGTGGAGAGTCAGCGAAAAAGAAGATAGCCTCCAACGAGATGGATTAGCACAGTGGCAGCAGCTATGGGCTCAAGTGTAGCAAAGATTGTAGCCTTGGAGCAGGACTGGGTAGTGTTTCATTCTGTTGTGGCGATGATCACTGTGAGTTTGTATCAACTTGATGGCACCTAAAACAATTACATGTATGTCTTAGGCTTATATACACTTATGATTTATTTTGCTAAGTAGTAAAAGCTTCTTTAAAATGGCAAAGCTATCTGATTCATCTTTATATAACCCAAAAGCTCCACTTCCAGATATTATTTATTGATACCATTGAATAAATAGCTCACTCTGATAAAATTGCTTTCTAAATAATGCAGGTCAGAGAAATCATTTGAAAACTGACAATGAAATGGTTTAAGGGGAACAGCAGCATTTATTAATTCATCCCAATTCTGTAGCTTTTTGGAGAACAGAGTAAATTCTGAGCTTCACTACTCTTTCTATGTTGTTGTTAACTGCCGTTGAGTCAGATCCGACCCATAGAGACCCTATACAGGGTTTCCGAGGCTGTAAATCTTTACGGGAACAGAAAGCCTCATCTTTCTCCCATGGAGTGGCTGGTAGTTTAGAACCTCAGACCTTAAGGTTCGCAGTCTGATTCATAACCTCTACGCTACCAGAGCTCCTTTATCAGTCTTTAATAGAAAACAAAACAAAAACAAACCAGATCCACATCCTCAAAACTGTGTATACTTGTATACTTAAAAAAAATTAGCAACTATTCAAATATTGTACCAGAGAGATCAATACAGCAAATTTGAATAATAAGTAATACATTCAGTTTGTGTGATAAAGATGCAAATATATTTATGTTGTATTTGAGTAAGGAAGCTCTGATGGCACTGTAGGATAAGCTCTGGGCTACTAACCAAAAGGTCAGCAGTTCAAACCCGCCAGTTGAGACTTCTTGCTCCATAAGATTTATAGCCTTGTAAACCTTATAGAGGATCACTATGAATCAGTGTCAATTGGACGGAAGTGGATATGAATTTCCTTATTTGATAATTGCGTACACTCAGTAACAGTGAAGAAAGGGAGTAAGTGCCACTTTTAAGAGTATACTTTTGCTTGTTTGGATTCTTTCCTATCATGTTTATATTTTACAACCATCAGTTGCCTTCAAGTCAATTCCAATTTATGGTGAGCCGTGTGTGTCAGAGTAGAACTATTTTGCATACTGTTTTCAGTGACTGATTGTTTAGCAAGTAGATTGCCAAACCTTGCATTTGAACCTGTATTCACTAGTTAAAAGTAAGGCATGTTAATTTGCATCACCCCAAGACCCTCTGTATATATAGCATGGCTTTGTTTTGTTTGCATTTTCTCTTACAGTTTTTTCTGCTTGGTGAGTGTCCCAATTTATATTAGTACTATCACAATTTAAAATACCTGAAATTTGCTTTTTTTTTTTTTTTTTTCTGTTTGAGCATTTTCTTTTGCTCCAAATACAACTGGGTTCAAAATCTGTCCATTGTCACATTCAGAATAAAGTAATTCATAAAATGTTTAGCGTTTATAAATATTTATTGATGCAATTGCATTCATAAAATACTTTGAAATGGTCAACCCATTCACTTATTTTTCTATAATATGTTTAATTGCTATGTAGTGATTATCTGACAAATGCTAGTCTAGGTATCTGGATGTTCTAGTTTCATTTCTTCCCACTTCACTCTTATGTTACAATTATGCCTTATGTTACACACCATTCATCCACACTGATTTTCTGTGCCTATAACTTTCCTCCATCAATATAAGCCTTTATATTTTCTACCACAATTTACTGCATGAAAAAATTATGTGGAACCCCAACTACCATAGACTCATTAAAAATCTGCCATGAACTAGGCAAGTCATTTCCTAGGAGATAATCAAAATTAGATTGTATATCAGGTCACCTTGTGTTGCATATGATTCATCCAAAAATCATTTAGATTAACAATACATTAACTCCTTAGATCACCTCATTCATGAAACCACATTTCCTACCATCACTGCTTTTATTGAGACATGGAATTCTCTCTTCCTCCATTGTCTTCTTTTCCTTCTAACCTCTCTACCTCATAATTTATAATATGTTTAACATTTAAATACAACTAGCGTAGTGGTTACGAATCGGGCTGCGAACCTTAAGGTCAGCGGTTCGAAACTACCAGCCGCTCCGCGGGAGAAAGATGAGGCTTTCTACT
>NW_006408884.1:2004561-2007210 GCF_000296735.1 Chrysochloris asiatica | reverse complement strand
CAGAGTGCTCCTTGGAGGCCAGGATGGCTAAGCTTCGTCTCTCCTACTTTGGACATATTGTCCGGAGGAAACATCTTTGGAGAAGGATGTCATTCTGGGTAAGGTGGAGGGTCAGAGAAAAAGAGGAAGACCCCCAACGAGATGGATCGGCCAGGTGGCATCATTGATGGACTCAAGTGTGGCAGCAGTATTGAGGTTTGCCCAGGATCAGACATTGTTTCGTTCTGCTGTGCATGGGGTCCCTGTTAGTCGGTTCCGACTCGATGGCACCTGACAACAACAACAATGTAGGAAACCTTAGTGCTCATTTAGTAACACTCTCCTGACAATCAAAATGAAAGAAAGGAGTCCTGGTGTGGTGCTATGGATTAATGTGTCAGACTGCAAAGCTGTTTGAACTGCAAGGTCCGCAGTTCAAGCTCACCAGCTGCTCCTCGGAAACTCCATATAGAGTTGTTATGGGTCAGAACTGACTCTATGGCACTTCACAACAACAACAAGGTAGGAAAGGAGTCCTGCTGTGGCACTCTGGGTTAATGTGCCAGACTACAAAACCTTTTGAACTGCAAGGTCAGTAGTTCTAGCACATCAGCTGCTCCTCTGAAACCCTATACAGGGTCACTAAGTGTCAGAGTCCATTCAATGGCCATTAACAACAATAACAAGGGTAGAAAAAGTAGCCCTGGATGTGCTGTAGAGTAAGTATTGGTCAGCAGTTTAAACCCATCAGGGAGTAAAGTGACTTTGTCTGCTTGGGGAAGGATGTATAATGTCAGAAACCCTAAGGAGACTTTCTGTGAGTCAGAATTCACACCAAGACAGTGGATTTTGCTTTTTAAAGAATAGACAGTAGTCCCAAAGTGTAAGAATTGTTTAAGTGCTTGGCTTCTAACTAAAAGGTTGGTCCATTCACTGGTACCTCAAAAGAAAGTTATAGGTTTCTACTTCTGAAAACTCAGCTATTAAAAACCCTGTGGAGCTCTGACACACCTAGGGTCACCATAATTCAGAATCAACACAATACCTACTGCATGACAGAGCAGAAATCTATTCTCACAAAATAAGCCAGGCTTCAGTTAGTGCTTGACTGTGCCAGGTCTGATGAAGTTTAAAAGATAACTCTTCAGTTCTTCAGTTTCCTTCTAACAGCTTTGTCCTATTACAACTAAAGTAATGATCCATATTTTATCATGTTGACTCTGACATTGAGAATTACTTTTACTATTATGTGACCAAGAGGAAAATTGGCAGACAAAACCAAGTTCACACACATCCTGTAAAAAACAGCACATTAGCACACCAACTCTTCCTCAGTATCTGGCAATGTCTGAAATAATATGTGTTTTTAATTTATCCTGAATTTATCAATTAGAAATTAATCCATATTTCAGTTTGATCTAAATTTAGAATTTTATAAATTTTATTTCAGCAACAAAGACCATGCAACTTCTTTAACTGCCAACATAACAAAAAACTAACATCTGCATAAAAAAGGTACATAAGAAAATGGATGCTAAATTTCATTAGCTAAATATATAAAAGTAAACCAAATCTAGTTATATTGATTAGATGAATCAAACTTTTTGTTTCATAAGGTTCCCATAGTTATGCTTTCAAATTCTAGATAAAAGGAGAAAGTTGTTGTTTTTAGGTGCCATTAAGTCGGCACCGACTCAAAGTAACACATAGCGACTTTATGCACAGCAGAACGAAATACTGTCCGATCCTGGGCCAACCTCACTATTATTGCCACGCTTGAGTCCATCAATGTTGCCACTTTGTCAATCCTTCCCATTGGGGGTCTTCTTCTTTTTCTCTGACCCTCCACTTTACCAAACATGATATCCTTCTCCAACGAATGGTCCCTCCTGACAATATGTCCGAAGTAGGAGAGAGGAAATTTGGCTATCAGGTCCTCCAAGGAGCACTCTGGCTGCACTTTTTCCAACACAGATCTGTTGGTCTTTTGGCAGCCCATGACACTTTCAGTATTCTCCTCCAACACCATAACTCAAATGCATCAATTCTTCTACGGTCTTCCTTATTTACTGTCCAGCTTTTGCATGCATATGAGCTTATTGAAAATACCATGGCTTGGTTCAGGTGCACCTTAGTCCACAAGCTGATATCTTTGCTCTTCAACACTTTAAAAAGGTCTTCTGCAGAAGATGTGCCTAATGCAATACACCCTTTGATTTCTTGACTGCTGCATCCGTGAGAACGAAGTCCTTGTCAACTTTAATCTTTTCTCTATTAATAAGAATGTTGTTTATTGGTCCAGTGGTGAGGATTTTTGTTTTCTTTACATTGTAATCCATACCCAAGGCTGTGCTCTTTGATCTTCATCAATACATCTTGTAAGTCCTCTTCACTTTCAGAAAGCATGGTTGTATCATCTGCATATCACAGGTTGTTAATGAGTCTTCCTCCAATCCTGATGCCACATTTTTCTTCATAGAACCCACCTTCTTGAATTATTTGCTAAGCATACAGGTTGAATAAATATGGTGAAAGAATACAACCTACTCACAAAAGTTTCTTAATTTTAAAACATTCAGTGTTCCCATGTTCTGTTTAAACAACTGCCTCTTGGTCCAGGTACAGATTCCTCATGAGCACAATTAAGTGTTCAGGAATACTCATACTTTG
>NW_006408884.1:1998459-2004461 GCF_000296735.1 Chrysochloris asiatica | reverse complement strand
TCCCGTAAAGATTTACACCCTCGGAAACCCTGTACAGGGTCGCTATGGGTCGGAACCGACTCGATGGCACTTAACAACAACAACAACAACATAAAGCATATAACATGTCAGTCTTTCTGTATCATTGTTATCTGTTAGTTGTCAAAACATAGCCATATACTCTTATTTTTAATGAGTGGACAATATTAAATTGTGATCCACAAATGCCTTTCTTGATACTACATCCAATACCTGCTTTACTACTAATTCTAGCCCCTGAAGCAGCCTCGTGGGATAGGAGAAAGAACAGAGCAAGAGCACGAGGGCAAGGCCTTATACTCTATTAGGTAAAAGACACGGCTTTAAGGAAAACATTGAATAAGTCAGTGTGATATTTTCAGAATATGAGGAAACTCATTGAGTATTTATTTCCCTTTGTCTAATTTATTCTTTTGCTTATGTAGTAATAAACAAGTAGAGTTTATATGATTTAGTTCTAGATGATGTGTGTTGGCTGCTGTTACTACACAATATATATTTTTCAAACTGTAATTTCTTTAATATCCAAAATATATATTTTTTATGCATTGGATAGACAGGGTCTCATTTCACTGATGGATGATTCAAACAACACACATGGATTTTGGCATATAAATACAATCAAGGACCTCTGCTACCATGCTATGTCCTTCAGTTAGGACATTTAACTTCCCTAAAAAAAGCCAAGCAAAGAGCTATTAACTGTCATTGCTCTCTATTTTTTTTTTTTTTTCAAAGTTTCAATCAACGTGGAATTAACTAGGAGAAATAATGTAGAGAGCAGAAATATCTCCTCCATGCATTTGAAAAGAAATTGTTTGTACTCTGCCTACATAACAAGTTTGGTTGGCATAGGATTTAATGATTCTTGGCTATCCCCATTTCTGCCATTTAAAGATGAAAATATTTAATAAAAAATTTAATGCACCTGGAAAAGCATATGCTGATAAAAGTCATCTGTATTTCTCCAATTACTCTGCCCTTTGATAAACTTAAGAAACTTGTAAGAATATGATTAATATTCATTTCCAAACTCAGTTAAGGCACACATTTAAATTATTTTATTTCCGTTATCTATTTTCCCTCATGGTCTCTAAAATTTTCTATTTGCAAATACATTTTTATTAAATATAGAGCTCTGTTGCAAAATTATATATTGTATTGGGGAAATACTCATGTGCATATGAACATTGTACAATGAATACGAAGGCTGTGGAAGAATTGATGTGTTCGGATGTTGGAAAAGAATAGTAAATGAACCACGAACTGCCAGAAGACCAAACAAATCTGTGTCAGAAGGAGTACAGCCAGAGCGTTCCTTTGAGTCCAGAATGGCAAGACTTTGCATCTCATACTTCACATACATACTCAGGAGGGACCATTCCCTAGAGAAGGATATCATGCTTGGTAAAGTGGAGGGTCATCGAAAAAGAGGAAGACCCCTGATGAGATGGATTGGCACAGTACAAGCAGCAAGGGTCTCAGGTGTAAAAACTATTATGAGGATGGCCTAGGCCCACGCCCAGGCCCAGGCAGTGTTTCATTCTGTTTTGCATAAGGTCTTCTATGAGTTGGACCAACTCAAAGACACCTAACAGCAACAACATTGCAAAAATAAAATTTTTAGATGTCTTGTAACTAAAACATAAATAAATGGAACATTTGATATGAATAATATATTTCTGATCTAAACTAAATATCTACTTTGTTAATATAAAATTTTGTGTTCTGTCATCAAGAGTCCCAGTGTGGCCTGTAAAATGAACATTGGACTGTTAAGTTCAAGTTTAGCAATTCAAACCCACTCCTAGGAAACCCTATATGAGTGGATTACGAGTCAGAAACAATTCAATGGCATGTAACAAAAACAAAACAAAATTGTCAGTGTAACCAGAATGGTTGAATCTATTTATGTGGATGACTGGGAAAATATCATGTAAAAATCACACTGAATCATCTTATTATTAAAATGGATAAGACAAATAACATATTTACTTATATTTTGAATTAGTTATTACAGTGAAGCCTTTGTTCTTTTTTCTTATGTCTGTAAAACTCAATAATTCTGTATCAGTAAGTCTCAGGGTCAGAACTCATCTGTCAGTTTGTCATCCATGGTCGTTCATATATTACTGTGATTCTGGAAGTTACACTACCTGTATTTTACATACCAGCAGATCACCATGATGGATGGCATTTGGAAGAGTTTCTAGATAAATAGGAGTCTTGGTGTGGTGCTGTGGGTTAATGTACCAGACTGCAAAGCCATTTGAACTGCAAGGTCAGTAGTTCAAGCTCACCAGCAGCTCCTTGGAAACCCTACAGAGGGTCACTATGGGTCGGAACTGACTCAACAGCATTTAACAACTAGATAAAAACGACTAGGAAGAGAGAGAAACAAACTACGTATGAATGATTGTTGTTGTTAGGTGCTATCGAGTCAGTACCGACTCATAGCGACCCTATGCACAACAGAATGAAAGAAACACTGCCCAATCCTGGGCCAACCTCACAATTGTTGCCACGGTTGAGCTCATTGATGCTGCCACTTTGCCAATCCATCTCGCTTGGGGTCTTCCTCTTTTTTCTGACCTTCCACCTTACCAAACATGATATCCTTCTCCAGTGACTGATCCCCCCTGATAATATGTCCGAAGTATGAGAGATGAAGTTGGGCCATCTTGGCCTCCAAGGAGCACTCTGGCTGCATTTCTTCCAACACAGATCTGTTGGTTCTTTGGCAGCCATGGCACTTTCAATACTCTCCTCCAACACCATAACTCAAAAGCATCAATTCTTCTACAGTCTTCCTTATTCACTGTCCAACTTTTGCATGCATGTGAGGTTATTGAAAATATGATTGCTTTGGTCAGGCACACCTTAGTCCTCAAGCTGACATCTATGCTCTTCAACACTTTAAAAACATCTTGTGCAGCAGATTTACATAATGCAATACATCATTTGATTTCTTGACTGCTGCTTCCATGAGTGTTGATGGTTGATCAAAGAAGAATGAAGTCCTTGACAACTTCAATCTTTTCTCTGTTGATAAGAATGTTGTTCATTTGGTCCAGTGGTGAGGAGTTTTGTTTTCTTTACATTGAGATGCAATCCATTTCAAAGGTTGTGGTCTTTGATCTTAATAAGTATTTTAAGTCCTCTTCACTGAATGGTTGTTGTTGTTGTTGTTAAGTGCCTTCAAGTGGGTTCTGACCCATAGCGATCCTGTACAGGGTTTCCGAGGCTGTAAATCTTTATGGGAGCAGAACGCCTCATCTTTCTCCTACAGAACGGCTGGTAGTTTCGAACTGCTGGCCTTAAGGTTCGCAGCCCAATTCGTTACCACTATGCTACCAGAGCATGGTTAGCCATTGGAAAAGTTATGAATAACATCAAAACATTGTAAAATATAGTGACAGAAGATGATACCATTGTGAAAAGCAGTGGAACATTGTCAATGATAGTGCCAGAAGATGAACCCCACTTAAAATATGACTAGGGAGAGCAGTCTTCTCAAAGAAGAGTTGGCCACAATAATGTAAATGGAACAGAGCATATAGGACCTTCATTTGTTGATGGGGCACCACTCCAAATGAGGCAAAACATCTGCAAACATACATTAACAAACAGAATATAAAGGTACAAGTATATACAAAAATAAGATTTACTGTGTCGAGAACACCAGATTGAAGAGGACTGGCATCACATTCTTCATCAAAAAGAACATTTCAAGATTACAGCACTATCTATAGTAGAATAATATCCATATGTCTGCAAGGAATACTGGAGTCCTGTTGTGGTGCTGTGGACTAATGTGCTGGACTGCAAAGTCAGTTTGAACCTCAAGGCTGGTGGTTCAAGCTTACCAATCACTTCTTGGAAACCCTATACATGGATGCTATAAGTTGGAATCAACTTCAGGCTCTGAACAAGAGCAAGAAGGAAGACCAATTAATATAACTATTATTTTAATTTACACACCAACCACTAAAGTCAGTGATGATGAAACTGAAGGATTCTTCAAACTTCTTCACTCTGAAATTGATGAAACATGCATTCAAGATACATTGGTAACTATTGGTGATTGACATTCAAAATTTGGAAACAAAGAAGTATCAGTAGTTGGAAAATATAGCCTTGGTGATAGAAATGATGCTGAATTCATATGATAGACTTTTGAGAGACCAACAGAACCTCTTTTAAGTAATGTAAAATGTGACTATAGGTCTTTCTAACTTCTTTTATATGCTCCATAGCAGTCTCCTTGATACTCCATACAATCCAGGTATCTGTTGCCTCAGAATCTTTGCTATTAAATTTTAGTAGATTAGAAGTCTAGATTCTGAATGCTGGCTCTGGAGACAGATCCTTGTCTTCATTCAGAACCTGTAGACCCAGAATTTCTTGGATATCTCCATGTGCCTTCACATCAAACTCTCCCCTAGATCTAGGAGCTTCACAATGCAGAGATCCCAAAGGAGAGACCTGAACAATTAAACACCCCCAGTGAATGTTTTTCTACACACTCACAAGAATCTGGACAGTGTGGTTCACTTGGTGCAGAATAGAAGTGGGGGTAGTCAACAGGAAGAGCTTGCAACAGGAGAGTCATCCAGAGCCCGTCTGGCCAGCCCTGGACTTGTTCTCACTAGAAGAAACAGCTGAACGGACTTGAGGAAAGGAGAAAAACAAAACAAAACAAAACTTAAGTTACATTACAAGGAACAGCAGGAACATCTTGAAATTTCTCAGGCAGCTTTGAAATCATGTGGCCATTGTTGTTGCTGTTGTTGTTAAATGCTATGGAGTCAGTTCCAACCCATAGTGACTCTGTATAGGGTTTCCAAGGAGTGAGTGGTGAGTCTGAACCATCGACCTTGTGACTCATACCGAATTTGCAGTCCAGCACATTAACCAGCAGTGCCACACCAGGACTCCATGTGGCGCTAAAGATTTAGTCATATTCTCCCACAGTTGTCTTTTTTTTCCTTCTTCTTTCCCTGTGCTTTTGTGATTTTTGGACTTTTGTTCTGCTGTGCATAAGGTCTCTATAAGTAGGTACCAACTTGATGGCACCTAACAACAACAACAACAATGAATGGGATGAATTGGTGTGGCACTCTAGGATAAGCACTGGAATGCAAAATCAGTTTGATCTCTAAGGTCATCAGCTCAATCTCACCAGTTACTTCTAAAACCCTACACAGGGTAGCTATGAGTTGGAACTGACTCAACGACACTTAACAACAGTAACAATGCCTAGAATGTCCATCTTAATGTATTCCATTTCATTTTCTGACAATTTACAAATTTTCTAAATTCATATTTCATACATTCCATGGTCTGATTATTAATGGATGTTTACAGTAGTTTCTTCTTATTTGGGATTGTGCTCCATCAACAAATGATGGTCCTAAAAACTTTACTCCATTCATCTCATCACAGTCAACTCTACTTTTAAGGAGGCATCTCTTCCCCAGTGGCATTTTGAGTGTCTTCTAACCTATAGGGGCTGATCTTCTGGCACTGTATCTGACAGTGTGCTGCTCTTCATCATGTTTCAAGATTCAATATTCTGGTGTTATCTGACAGGGTTCACTGATATTCATAAGGTTTTCAGTGGCTAAAGATTTGCAATTAGTCTTCCTCTCCTTCATCCAATCTGTCTTAGTCTGGAAGCTCATCTGACACCTGTCCACCATGGGTAACCCTGCTGGCATTCAGAACACTGGTGGCATGTTTCCAGCATCACAGCAACATGCAAGCCACCACAGTATGACAAACTGACAAATGAATGATGGTGACCATCTCTTTACCTGGTGGGATAACCTAATCCTTAGACTTTTCCTTTACATTTAGTAGAGACATTGCCAAACTCTAAGGTTTGATGCCTTTGAGTTGTGGTGTTGGAGGAGAATACTGAAAGTGCCATGGACTGCCAAAAGAACCAATAGATCCGTTTTGGAAGAAGTGCAGCCAGAGTG
>NW_006408884.1:1997739-1998359 GCF_000296735.1 Chrysochloris asiatica | reverse complement strand
TATTTGGCTTTATCTTCTCAATCTGATCTTTGAAATTTTCTGTTCAGCTCTTGTGCATCCTCATTTCTTCCATTTCCTTTAGCATCTCTATGCTGGAGAGCAAGTTTCAGTGTCTCTTCTGACATCCATTTTGACCTTTTCAAAATGGATAATAGAAAAACCATTAAAACTTATATATACACATACATACATGCCAGCTACTTCTTGGAAAGCCTGTAAGGGTTTCTATGAGTTTGAATATACTTGAAGGCATTTAACAATAATATATGTCAGCAGTTTGAAACTACCAGCGGTTCCGCAGGAGAAAGACGCGGCGGTCTGCTCCCATAAAGATTTACAGCCTCGGGAACCCTGTGTAGGGTCGCTATGAGTCGGAACCGACTCCACGACACATCACAACAACAACAACAACAACAATATATGTATATACATAAAAATATAGGAATAGAGTTAAAAATGCCTATGTTGTTGTTATTAAATGTCATCAAGTATGTTCCAACTCATAGCAACCCCGTATAGAGTTTCTGAGGAGTTGTTTGTACATTTGTTGGAAGTCCAGGGATTATCCTACAGTGCCACATGAAGACCCCATAACTAGCCTTGAATAAGTATATATATAT
>NW_006408884.1:1995006-1996849 GCF_000296735.1 Chrysochloris asiatica | reverse complement strand
CCAACGAGATGGATCAGCCAGGTGGCATCATTGATGGTGTCAAGTGTGGCAGTAGTGGTGGGGTTGGCCCAGGATCGGACATTGTTTCGTTCTGCTGTGCATGGGGTTGCTCTTAGTCGGTTCTGACTCGATGGCACCTGACAACAACACAACAACCGGGTTTATTCATAAAGAACTAAGACTCCTTTCAAATTGCAAATATGTTCAGGTATGTGCAAAGTGTTGTTGTTAAGGGCCATTGAGTCAGTTCCAACTCATAGAGACCCTCTTTAGGGCTTCTGAGAAGTAGCTGGTAGGTTTGACCTGCTGACTTTGTAGTTTAAACTGACACTGTACCCCAGTGCATTATACAGTAGTAGCGTAGTGGTTATGAATTGGGCTGCAAGCCACAAGGTCAGCAGTTCAAAACTACCAGCTGTTCCGCAGGAGAAAGATGAGGCTTTCTGCTGCCGTAAAGATTTACAGCCTTGGAAACCGTGTACAGGGTCGCTATGAGTCGGAACTGACTCCATGGCACATAACAACAACAACAACCATATATAGATATATGCATATATTATAGAATTTTGTCTGCTCACCTCTAAATTCACATACCACTCTAAGGATCCTCATGAATCACCAAGAATACCATGATTATGCCCTGACTGGTATTCTACATAGGATATGTAGCCAGGATTCCAGTGACTTCTACAACTTTTAGCATATTCCTCATGTACATTGACATGGGAGAGTCAGTTTCATTTTAACAAGTACAGGTACAATTTCATAGTTAAAGATACTGAAAAACTGCTTTTAAACAAAAGCCTGAGTGCCTAGAAGTGTTTAATATCTGAAGTAATATTTTTTTTAAAAGGCACCCAACATCTGGATAATGTTTATTATCCTTAATTGCATTTACAGGACTTTAGAACATCAAGGCTTGTCCTAGGTGACAATTTCAGTTCAATAAAGGCATATTATTTTTGATTTTCAGTGTTGCCAAAGCACATTTATTTAGGAACACTATTACTATATAATGAGAGACTCCTTCATGGCAATACATTATACTCAAAAAGTGAATTTTTCACCCACATTATTTCTGCTTTAATATGCAAATTTGTTTAATAATGACAGTCATTATGACACTGAAATGGAACCATCACCTAAAGTTATATACAACACTGAAATTAACCATACACAGAGAAAAAGAGGAAGACCCCCACCGAGATGGATTGGCAAGTGGCAGCATTGATGGACCCAAGCGTGACAACAGTAGTGAGGTTGGCCCAAGATCGGGCAGTGTTTCTTTCTGCTGTGCATAAGGTCACTATGGGTCAGTACTGACTCTATGGCACCTAACAACAACAACAAAAAAAATTGTCCCCACCATAACTTTTTTTTTTTTTAAAGGTCTATATGGTCATGAAAGAGTCCTAAGGTAGCACTGAAGGATAAGCACTAGACTGCTAAACACAAGTTTGGTGTTTCAAACCATCATCTGTTCCTTTGAACCCCTTTACAGAGTTACTTACTGTGAGCCAGCACCAAGTTGATGGCACTTAACAGCAACATGGTCATGAAAGTTAGCAGGTATCAGGATTCCATATGAAAACTGGACTGGCAGTCTATAGTGTGTTTCATTTCTGTTGGAACTCAGATGTCTCTGTTCTTCTAGTGTTTAAGCCTCTCCCTTTGTAAAATGTTGATGTTATTCACCCTTCTAATAAAGCTCAAAGAAAACAATGCAGTAAAACCCTTTGAAAATTATCAGACATTATATTTGTTGTGTTGTTAAGTGCTGTTGATTTGGTTCTGACCCAAAGCAACACTGTATATTGGTTCTGAGGAGCAGCTTTTTAAAGTT
>NW_006408884.1:1994241-1994876 GCF_000296735.1 Chrysochloris asiatica | reverse complement strand
TTTTTTTTAACACTCAGGCATATATAATAATTTACACCACCAAAGGGAACATTCTGCAAGTCTGCCTCCTGGCCACCAGCTCTCAGTCCCTCTCTTTCCATGAATCTAGAGTCATCAGCTGCTCCTTCTCTCCATGTCCTCATCTCTGACTCCACCTCTAGTGTCACTGCTTCTCTGGATGAGGTCCCACGTTCCGCTTGTGCTCTTCTCCCTTGATGGTCCTAGGGGCCTCTGTTTATGGACTGTGAGATTAACTACACCCCCATTTTTGTTACAAATCTTCTACCTTTACAATTGTGACAGTTGCAATTAGTCATGATAACAAATACTCACTATTGAATCCTAAGAATCATATCCCCATCTCTTTTTACCCGACGTATCAAGACAAGATGAAACTATTCAGTGGAATTCTATCTTCCCTCACACACCCTTAAACTAAACTACGTCTTTGAGATATAGCCATGAAAAAAGAAAGCCCAGGTGTAGAGTGCTTCCTTTATACCTGGGGTCCTCACACAGTGAAGCTTCTACATACAGGAAAGATTTATATCAAGATATATGGATATCTCCAAGGAATGATTAAAGAAGATGAGGATATTTTCTGAGATCTGACAAAAAAAAAAAAAAAAAAAAAA